>NC_139158.1:9010060-9279013 GCF_964270905.1 Leucopleurus acutus
CCAAGGCAAGCATCTGTGCTGATCTGATCCTCAGGGATCCATCAGACTGATCAAACTGTGTAACCGCAAACTTTTTTTTTTTTTTTTGGCCCCGCGGCACGGCACGTGGGATCTTAGTTCCCTGATCAGGGATGGAACTGGCGGCGCCTCCTGCAGTGGGAGCGCGGAGTGTTAACCACTGGACCACCAGGGAGGTCCCTGTAAGCCCAAACTTTTGGAGGACAATGTTTCCACCATCTACTCTGGCATCAGCCAGCTTCTTCAGGAATGCAGGCTGCTATCCATACAGCTGCAGCACGTCTGAGGAATGAGGGATATTGACTAGTTTGCACATGTTGCTCACTTGTGAAAGATCAGCAACCTTTCCCTTCATTGTTATAAGGACTCCTCTGGTTGTTAAAAGTTTCTGGTCATGTTCCAAGTTCCAAAATAGTTGATTTCTATCTTTCTTTGTAGCTCAATGATTGCTTTGGTGAAGGGACAAACCCCTAGTTCCTACTCTGCCATTTTGTGTGACATCACTCTGAGTCATATTTTTAAAAATACATATTCTGATAATCTCTATTTTCTTAATTGATCTGTTTAGATGATTTACATTTAATATAATTTTTGATTGGTTAGGATTTAAGTCTGCCATTTTACTTATTTTCTGTTTATTCCTTCTGTTTTTTGTGCCTCCTTTTCCCTTTTCTTGCCTTCTTATGGGATACTTGAACATTTTTTAGTATATCATTTTAAGATGGCTATAGATTTTTAAAATATAGCTCTCTTTGTATAGCTTTTCAGTGGTTGCTGTTGATATTACATTACACATACTTATGATAGGTTACTAGTATCAACCTTTTACCAGCTCAAGTGAATGTAGAAACTTTACCACCTTTAGGTCCCTTTTTTCTTCCTTTACAACATTATTGTCTTAAATTTTACCTCTACATACATTGAGAACCATGTGAGACAATGTTATAATTTTGCTTTCATCCATCAAACATAACTTTAAAAATTCCAGAGATTATATCCACACAGATATTTACCCTAAAAATTGCCTTTTCTTCATTTCTGATGTTTCAAGCTGCTGTTATTTTCTTTTCATTTGGAGAACTTTTCCTTTATCACTTCTTTCAGAGCAGATCTGATAGTGGCAAATCACTTCATTTCCTTCATCTCTTAATATCTTTATTTCACCTTCATTCCTGAAAGATATTTTCACTGGATACAGAATTATGGGTTGTCATTCTTTTCTTTCAGCACTTAAAAAATATTTTGCCACTTTCTTCTCTCCTCCATGGTTTCTGATAGGGAATCTGTAGTTTTTCATATTGTTCCTTCTCTGTAGGTAATACATTGTTTCTCTCCAGCTGCTTTCAGATTTTTCCTTTATTTTTAATTTTCAGACATTTGATTATGATGTATCTGGGTGTTGATTTATTTGAGTTTATTCTTCTAGGGTTTGCTCAGATTTTTGAATTGGTAGGTTTATGTCTTTTACCAAATTTGGGAAGTTTTCAGCCATTATTTCTTCAAATATTTTTTGTGCACTGCACTCTTTTTCCTCTCCTTCTGGGCCTCCAGTAACATGAGTGTTAGATCTTTTGTTATTGTCCCATAGGTACTTATTCTTTTTTTTTCTCTGTTTTGTCTCTTTTGTTCAGATTGGATCATTTCTACTGATACATCTTTAGATTCACTGATTCTTTCCTCTTAAATCTCCATTTTGCTATTGAGTCCATCCAGTGAATTTTTTACTTATTTTAATTTTTCGTTCTGAAATTTCCATCTGGGTGGTTAGATATTTTTCTTTGATGAGACTTTCTATTTTTCAATGTTTCAAGAGCGTTCATATTATTTCTTGGAATATTTTTATGACAGCTGCTCTAACATCCTTGTTCAATAATTCCAATATCTTTTTCACCTTGCAATTGGCATTTGTTGATTGTCTTTTCTCATTTGAGTTGTTTTTCTTGGTTCTTAGTATGAGGAGTAATTTTTTATTTTATCATGGACATTTTGAATATTATGAGGCTCTAGTTTTTATGTAAATCTTCTATTTTAGCAGGAAGTCAATATCAATATGTTTATATTCAGAATGCACATTCTGGTCCAATTTTGTGGGCTCTGGTTTGAAGACCAATTTCGTTTTCACAGCCTTTGCAGAGCAGTTCTGGCCTGCCCCACTTGCGTGCTACCCTGAGGCCGATTTGAAACCGCAGAGTATTCCCCATTATAGTTCAATACCCAGAGCTTTTTCTGTGTTGATACTAGTTGGTTTCACACATGCACTGCTTGGGAAGGCATGACCAGTACTTCATACACATATTTAGAGAATCCCTTTTTCTAGCTCCCTACTCTCTATTTGAGAGGGGATGAGGTGCCACTTTTTACAGTTATTCAATTAGTGCAGGTTGTGGATAGCCAACAGGGCTCCTCCCCACAGTCCCCAGTACCTGGTAGGGAGGGGAGAGATGCCACCTCTGCTTTGCTGGTACAAGATGGGGATGGTCAACAGGGCTTTGTCCCACAGTCTCTGCAGTACCAGGTGGGGAGGAAGAAAGGTATGGGTTCTTTTGTGGTGTTTGCCTCGAGTAGGGTGGCTGTAACCATCCTGCAGAGCTACCCTCCTCATGGCCATTTGCTGGACAGAATGGGCTTTTTTTTTTTTTTAATATTGATTGATTGATTGATTTGGCTGCGCTGGGTCTTAGTGGTGGCACTCGGGATCTTCGTTGCTACGTGTGAGATCTTCGTTGTGTCATGAAGGATCTTTAGTTGCGGCATGTGGGATCTAGTTCCCTGACCGGGGATCGAGATTGGGAGTGCATAGTCTTAACCATTGGACCACCAGGGAAGTCCCAGAATGGGCTTTTCTTAGGGCTTGGTTTTTATGGTTTTTTTCTTTTGTTTTGTTTCGGGAGGGGCTTGTTGGCATTTTTCTACTTGCAGACTGCTCTAACACCCAAGCCAATATATAGGAGGCAAAACAAACAAACAGACCACCCAGGGAACTCACCACTGAGTTGTCCCTTGAGGCCCTAGCCAGTTTGCCTTCTGTTCTCCACCTTTTGAGAGGTTTTTTGATAGTTGTATCATGTATTTTGAACAGGAATTTTGGTTGTAATCAGCAAAAGGAAGATGATGGAATGTGCATACTCCATCTTCTATGGAACTGGAAACAACATAAGGCATTTAAAATTGTTTTCTTGATAAGTTTTAGAGCGTAACTTCTCATTTTAGTAACAGTACATTTGTTCCTGTATAATGAAGAATCATACTCATTTTGTGTATTATGTCACGTGGTCTCATACTGCAGCAGCCAGTAAAAACCTAACTCCGGTATACAACCCAGACCATCTTCCTAAAGAACTCTACTCTTCAGCCCCTCTGCCTTGGTACTCTGGGCTCATTAGACCTCTCCAGATCTTCTTCCTCGTTTCATTTGTCCATTTGGGCCCTCTTCTGCAGGTGGCCAGCTGTAGCCTTTCAACCCTTGATGAACTTACGGTAGGACTGTTGGGAAGATTAAATAGGTTAATACATGTCAAGCACTTAACGCAGCAGCTAGCATAGAATAAGCAGTCCTTAAATCATAGTAGTGGTTGTTATACCCTCAATTTGGCATAGCCTCAGCTTTAAGTAAAAGAAACCCAAACTGGGCTTCCCTGGTGGCACAGTGGTTGAGAGTCCGCCTGCCGATGCAGGGGACACGGGTTCGTGCCCTGGTCCGGGAAGATCCCACATGCCGCAGAGCGGCTGGGCCCGTGAGCCATGGCCGCTGAGCCTGCGCATCCGGAGCCTGTGCTCCACAACGGGAGAGGCCACAACAGTGAAAGGCCCGCGTACAGCAAAAAAAAAAAAAAGAAAGAAAAAGAAAAAAAAGAAACCCAAACTGTCTATGGTGTCCCACCAAAGTAGGGAAGTCAGATTTTTGTCAGCTTCAGTTTGAAGATGAAATTCACTCATGCAAACATTTATTGAATGCTCACCATTTGAGTACCAAAAGATGAACAAATAAGACACAATCCCTTTCTTCAAAGAGCCCAGAGACTAGAGTGGGGCGTAATGTATATGTGAATGAGCACAATTAAGTAAATAAATGCAACGAGGGGCTTCCCTGGTGGTGCAGTGCTTGGGAATCCACCTGCTAATGCAGGGGACACAGGTTCAAGCCCTGGTCTGGGAAGATCCCACATGACACAGAGCAACTAAGCCCATGTGGCACAAGTACTGAGCCTGTGCTCTAGAGCCTGTGAAGCCACAACTACAGAGCCGCGTGCCACAACTACTGGAGCCTGGGCGCCTAGAGCCCATGCTCCACAACAAGAGAAGCCACCGCAGTGAGAAGCCCGCGCACCGCAAAAAAGAGTAGCCCCCATCGCTGCAACTAGAGAAAGCCCGCGTGCAGCAATGAAGATACAACGCAGCCAAAAATAAATAAAAATAAATAAATTTACATTTAAAAAATGCAGTGAAAATAGTCTGTGCAAGATAATGGAGACACCAGGGTGGGAGTGGCCATGTGTTTGGGGTTGAGGAAGGGTTCACAGAGGTGGTAACACTTAGGCTGAATCTTGGAAGGTAAGTAGCTTTTGCCCTGGTGAATAAAGGCATTTCATGCATAAGCAGGAGGAACACAATTTCAGAAGCTTAAATCAGTGTGGCAGGTGGTTTAGTACCCACATAATCTGTCATATGTCTGCGGTTGGATTGAAATTGTATGTTTAGAGAAGCACACGAGAGAGACTCTAACCTGATTTCCAAGGTCCTTCATGATCTAGTCCCTACTTAATTTTCTAGCTTTTTTTTTAATCGATTCTTTTTGTTTTTCTCCAATTGAAGTATAGTTGATTTACAATGTTATGTTAGTTTCAGGTGTACAGCAAGTGATTCAGTTTTACATATATATATCTATTCTTTTTTAGATTCTATTTCAGATAGTTCCCTATGCTATACAGTAGGTCCTTGTTGGTTATCTGTTTCATATATATCTAGTTTTTTCTCTTGCCATGTGCATACAGATATTTATAATTTCATCTTATATAATGTATTAATACCTGCACAGTGATACACGGTGTCCATTCTTTACAAACCGCTTGGATCTGACTCTTGAGACAAGGCCAACAGCTGGAAACACATTCAATCCAAAGTATAAAATGAGAAAAAATAAATAAAACATTCAGTCATCGATCTGAATTGAGGACGAGGGGAAAGAGTACCGGGCAGCAGATGCTTGTGTGATGGCAACTTAAGTCTTTTAACTGTAGTCTTGCTGGATTTCCCCACCTCCACTGTGTTGTTGACATGCCCTGTGGGGTCTCTTTTTATCCACAGCTGCCTCAGGCATAGTTATTTGTACAGACTTCCCTTACTTTATCTGGATGAGACTTGGGCAGATTCAATTTTATTTTCCATGATGGGGCCGCTGGGGTAGGATAGTTACTAAAGCATGCAGCTTTTCCCCACTTTCACCAGTTTGGGAGCAGCCATTGCCTGCTCTGTCCTCTCCAGTCTCTTTCTTCCTAAGACACTGCTGACTGGAGGCTGCTTCTCTTCTCAGGGGATCCAGCATGGAGGGCATGAGCCAAGGCATGTGGTATCTCCCGTCTGTATCCTCCCCTGCAGCACTTTTCCCTTGCCCTCCAGGCTCTCATCACTCCGAAACGTAGCATTCAAACACACCAGCCTCTTTGGACTGCAACCTTTACACCTGTTGATTCCTCTACCTAAAGCTCTTTCCAAGGCTCCTCTTAGCACTTCACCCCCTCAGCCAAAGACAAGACTTCCTCACAGAGGCCTTTGCTGACTGACCCCCTAGGCTAAGTTATACCCCCTTCCTACGCTATCATGACAGCCTGTGGCAGATTGAATTTTCTGAAGATGGCCACAGTAATATTTCCCATCACATATGCTCATCTTACAATATAACCTTAAAGCTTCTTCCATCGAGTGGTGGGAGGTATGTCTCTTCCCCTTGAACCTATGCAGATCTTTATGATTGCCTTAACCAAGTAAGGTAGGACAGAATTGACTCTATGGTACTTCCCTGGCTAGGTCATCAAAATGCTGTGTGCTTCCACTTTTCTATCTGGGAATGCTGGCTCTTAGAACTAAGCTGCCATACTCCAAGGAAGCCCAAACTAACCCACGTGGAGAGACAGCAGGGAGAAGAAATGTGTACATGTTCCCGGCCCACAATTCAGCAGATGTCCCAGCTGACAGCCATTACCTATGTGAGTGAAGAGGCCTCTAAGTGATTCCAACCCCTTACCATCGATCACCCCTAGCCTTTCAGTCTTCCTAGTTGAGCTCTCAGATATTGCAGAGCAGAAACGAGCTAGAATCAAAGAATCTCTGAGGATAATAAAATGATTGTTTTATGCCACTGCATTCTTTATTGGTTTCTTATGCTATTAGTGACCGAAACAGTCTTTACTACTTTGATAGTTCCAGTGCTTTTCTAACTATTTGTTTAATGTCTGACTTCCCTGTCAAAGTACATCCTCCTTGAGGGCTGGTACTATGTCTGTAGTCCTCATTGCTGTATCCTGTGTAGTGCAAAGTAGGTAGTGGGTGCACAGTAAATAGTGAACTAATGACTAGAAGGTATGTGTTTCTTCTCCTAATGTGGCACGTGTTTCTGCTCCCAGAATTGCTTCTGGCCTGCGGTTCTGTGCTTACCAGGTTGATCCATCCCTCCCCGGGAATCACTTCTTTCTCCCCATCCTGACTGATCTATTGGTGAGAGATGCACCTGATTGTTTCAGCCACATTTTTTTTTTTTTTTTTTTTTTTGCGGTACGTGGGCCTCTCACTGTTGTGGCCTCTCCCGCTGCGGAGCACAGGCTCCGGATGCGCAGGCTCAGTGGCCGTGGCTCACGGACCCAGCCGCTCCGCGGCATGTGGGATCTTCCTGAACCGGGGCACGAACCCGCGTCCCCTGCATCGGCAGGTGGACCCTCAACCACTGTGCCACCAGGGAAGCCCTCAGCCACATTTTTAACTTACAGGTGGTACCTATAATGGTTCACGCCACCTCTGCAGGGAAAAGGGTGGAAACAGTGAAGAAACAGGAGGCTAGGAGTTCCAAAGACAAACTTGATCCATTTTTTAATTCTGTTAACAACAGTCTTGAGAGAATAAATACAGGTCTTACGTAGTTTGGTATTTTGTCCTTTCTGACAGTTCTTCACTGATAGTACGGTTGTTGGAGTTAACACGACTACTGCGCCATTGTGGACGAGCTTCAGGCTGCCCTCTAGTGGGAAGCAGCACAATAAAGTCCTATACGTATTACACCCTGAGGCATCCTGGACCTCTGCAGTGAAGAAAATTAGTGTAAGAACCAACTCTGTCTTGTTGACTATGTATAATCAGCACTTATGATACTACTTGGCATTTAGTAGGAGCTCAACTAATATTTATTGAACAAACTAACCAACACGCACTGTTTATGAGCACTAGCACGTTTCTTGAGAGCCTACTATGTTTAAGACAAGCCAAGCACTGTAGATGATGTAAATCAGGGCCAGGTAATAAATATTTTAGGCTTAGAGGCCATGTGGTCTCTGTCACAACTACTCCACTCTGCTCTTGTGGTGGAAAAGCAGCCACAGACCATACAAAATCTAATGTGTCTCAGTTCCAATGCAGCTTGATTTTTAATGAGTAGAATACGATAGAAATGGTGGTGTGAGACACAAGACTAAGGCCTAAAAGGCATTGTGGCTTTCCCGTTTCTTGCTCTCCCTTGGATTACTTGCTCTGTGAGAAGCCAGCTGCCTTGTGGTGAGGACACTTAAACAATCCTATGGATAGGTCCATGTAGTGGGGAACTGAGGCCTTCTGCCAACAGCTGGCAAGGAACTGAGGCCTCCTCCAAATAACCAGGCAAGTGAGCTGTCTTGGGAGCAGATCCTACACGTGACTGCGGCCCTCACTGATGTCTTGACAGCCGCCTCATCATCCTGAGCTAGAACCACCCACTTAGGCCACTCCCAAATTCCTGGCTCTGTAAGAAAGGTTTGTTGATTTAAGCTACTAAATTGTGGGGTAATTTGTTATGCAGTGACAGATAACATACATCCAGTGTTCCAGCATCTTCCCCATTGGATTACAGTGGTGCCACTATAGAACATCAGTTGACCACATGTCTTTTTCTGGATATTCTCTTCTGTTCCATTAAGCTATATGTCTGTGAGGTTTTTCCTTTTTTTTTAATTGGAGTATAATTGCTTTACAATGTCGTGTTAGTTTCTGCTGTACAACGAAGTACATCAGCTATATGTATACCTATATCCCCTCCCTCTTGGACCTCCCTCCTGCCGCCCCCACCCCATCGCACCCATCTAGGTCATCACAGAGCACCGAGCTGAGCTCCCTGTGCTATACAGCAGGTTCCCACTAGCTATCTGTTTTACACATGGTAGTGTATTTATGTCAAACCTAATTTCCCAATTCGTCCCACCCTCCCCTTTCCCCCCATGTCCACATGTCCATTCTCTACGTCTACATTCCTGCCCTACAAATGGATTCATCTGTACCATTTTTCTAGATTCCACATATATGCGTCAATATACGATATTTATTTTTCTCTTTCTGGCTTACTTCACTCTGTATGACAGACTCTTGTTTATGCCAACATACTGTCTTGATTACTATAACTTTTGCTGTAGTCTTGAAGTCAGGTGGTGTAAGTCCTCCAATTTTGTTATTATTGTTTCTTTTGTCAAAATTGACTTGGCTATTCTGGGTTCTTTGCATATCCATATAAATTTTAAATCAGCCTGTCAATTTCTAGTTAAAGAACCTACTGAGATTTTCACTGGGATTGTACTGAATCTATAGATCAATATGAGGAAAATGGCTATCTTCATGTTGAATATTCCAATCTGTGAACATGTATCTCTCCATTTATTTAGATCTTCTTTAATGTCTCTAAAAGATTATTTGCAGATTTACTATAATGTTTTAGTGCCAAAGTCTTGAACATATATTGTTAAATTTATCTTTAAATATTTCATGTTTTATTGCTATTATAAGTTGCTATCAAGCATTGGCTATATTCCATGTGCTGTAAAACATATCCTTGTAGCTTATTTATTTATTTTTGGCTGCATTGGGTCTTTGTTGCTGCGCGCGGGCTTTCTCTAGTTGCAGTGAGTGGGGGCTACTCTTTGGTGTGGTGCGCGGGCATCTCATTGCGGTGGCTTCTCTTGTTGAGGAGCACAGGCTCTAGGCGCAGGCTTCAGTAGTTGTGGTGCACAGGCTCAGTAGTTGTGGCTCATGGGCTGTAGAGTGCAGGCTCAGTAGTTGTGGTGCATGGGTTTAGTTGCTTTGCAGCATGTGGGATCTTCCCGGACCAGGGCTCAAACCCGTGTCCCCTACATTGGCAAGCGGATTCTTAATCACTGTGCCACCAGGGAAGCCAGTAGCTTATTTCTTTTATACATAGTAGTTTGTACCTCTTAATCTCCTACCCCATCTTGTCCCTCTCCCCACTGGTAACCACTAGTTTGCTCTCTGTATATGTGAATCTGTTTCTGTTTTTGTCAGTTATTTTCTGAGCATGCGTCTTGCCCTTTAGAAGGGCATTCACATGGCCTTCTAAATTCTTATACACAGATGATTATGAATGCTCTGATTACCCAAAGAAACTCTCCCCAGCTTTTCTTCCCAGACTTTAGGCAGTCTGCATTAATCTGTTAGGGGGTTGCCATAACAAAATACCAGAGACTGAGTGGCCTACACAATAGAAATTTATTTTCTCACTGTCCTGGATGATGGAAATGCAAGATCAAAGTGTTGGTAGGGCTGGTTTCTCCTGAGTCCTCTCTTCTTGGTTTACAGATGACCACCTTCTTGCTGTATATTCACATGGCCTTTTCCCCATACACATGCATCCCTGGTGTCTCTACCTCTTCTTATAAGGACACTAGTCATATTGGATTAGGGCCCCACTCATATGGCCTCATTTAACCTTAATTACATCTTTAAAGGCCCTATCTCCAAATACAATTACATTGGGGATTGGGGTTCAATATTCACATTTTGGGGGAACACAATTCAGTCCATAACAGCAGTCCGTTGTGTGTGTCAACTGTCATATTTTAGTATCATGTTTATCTTTGTTCTTTTTTTTTTCTTTAGAATTTTATCTGTATTGCTGGTTTTGACAATTTGGCTTTGATGTGACTTGTTATAGTTCTCTTTATATTTCTTGTACTTGGGATTGAGCTTTCAGAATTGTGGGCTTATATTTTTCATTATGTTTGGAAAGTTTGGGGCCATTATTTCTTCTTGTATTTTTCCATATCGCTACTTAACTTTTTGAACATATGAAATACAGTTAAAATAACTTTTAATGTTATTCTTTGCTAATTTTAACATCTGTGTCAGGTCTGGGTCGGTGTGGATAAATTGTTCTCCTCTTGACGGGTCGTGCTTTCCTGCTTGTTGGTATGCCTGTCCATCTTTGTTTGGATGTCAGACATTGTGAAGCTTACCTTGTGGAGTGCTTGTCATTTTTTATTCCCGTATGTTTTCTTGAACTTTGTTTTGGGATGCAGTTAAGGTCCTTGGAAACAGTTTGATCCTTTCAGGCTTTGCTTTTTGATCTAGGTAGGTCCAGATCAGTGCTCAATCTAAGGCTGATTATTTCCTCTTACTGAGGCAACACCTTCCTGAGTACTCTACCCAATGTCCTATGAATTATGAGTTTTCCCAGTCTGACCAGTGGGAAGAGACACTTTTCCTGGCCCTTTGTTAGTGCCAGATCCTGTTTCCTCTAATGCTTTTGGATGGCTTTTTCTTTGGCTTTGGGTAGTTTCCTCATAAACATGTACTCTTGAGTTCTGTGCTGAATACTCAAGGAGGAACCTCTGTACATCTCTGGGATCTTGTTGTGCAGTTCTCTCCTCTCTGGTATTCTGCCTTTTAAACTTTACTGCTTTGGTAAATGCTACTGCCTGGAAACTCCAGACAGTAAGCTGTGTTGATTGTGGGGCTCATCTCATTTAGTTCCCAACTATCGGTGATCTCTGTCCTTTGTTGTCCAATGTGTAGTGTCCTGAAAACCATTGTTGCATGTACTTTGTCTAGTTTTTGTTGTTGTTTTAGGTTATAGGGTAAATCTGTGGTCCCTGTTATTCCATCATGGTCAGAAGTAGAAGTCCCTTTCCATGTATTTCGATACATTATATTTTAATTCAGTTCAAAATATTTTCTAATGTCCCTTGAGACTTGTTCTTTGACCCATAGATTATTTAGAATTGTGTTGTTTAATTATCAAGTGTTTGAAAATTCTCCTTTTATGTTTCTGTTGATGATTTCTAGTGTAATTCTGTTATAGTCAGAGAACATCCTTTGTTTTATATCAATCCTTTTATGTTTAGTGACAATAGAATACTATTGAACATCTTCACCCTTCACTTTCCTATTTCACCATATTCCTTCTCACATCATACCTGACACTTGAAGTGTCCCACTTTCTGCTGTCACAAATGTAATAACCTTACAATAGTATAATTCCATTTATCCTCCCCACAATCCAGCTTTTGGTGATGGTTATTACATCTTTTTCTTCTATATTTGTTGTATTAATCTCACAATATCTCTATTATTTTTATTTGAAACAATCAATTCTTAAATTAAATCATGACTATCATAAACATAGTTTTTTATATTTACTCATTTATTTACCATGATGGTCTTTATTCCTTCCTGTAGTTACAGATTTCTATCTGGTCTTAGCTCCCTTTGTCTAAAGGGCAACCTTTAACATTTCTTAGAGTGTATTTTTATTCACAAGGAAATGTCTTTATTTCTCCCTCGTTTTTGAAGGATTTTTTGCTGAACGTAGAATTCTGGAATGACAAGCCTTTTCCCCTTAGCATTTAAAAGAAACCATTTGTCTTCTAGCCTGTCTTGTTTCTGATGGGAAGAAACATACTTGTATGTGGTTTTGTCAGCTTCATGGATCTTTAAGTTGTTATTTTTCACCACATTTGGGAAATTTGGATGTTATTTTAAAAATATTTCTGCCCCAATCTCACATTTTCTTTTGAGAGTCCAGCTACACATATGATAGATAGCACTATTTGATAGTGCTTCAGAGGTCCCAGAGGGTCTGTTCATTATGAGACAGTTTCTACTGATCTGTCTTTAAGTTCACTGACTCAATTTTGTTGTCTCCGATCTTCTGTTAAGCCTATCTGGTGAGTTTTTTCAATTATTTTATTTTTTAAGTTTTATCATTTGTTTGTTTCTTCCTTAGAATTTCCATTTCTTTGTAATTCTTTATCTGTTTGCTCATTAAGACCATGTTTTCCTTTAATTCTTTGGACATATTTATAATATTTCCCTTAAAATCTTGGTTGGCTAAGTCTAACGTTTAGACCATCTTGGGTTCATTTATATATACTGCTTTTTTTCTTGATTATGGATCACATTTTCTTGTTTCTTTATATGTCTAAATGACCTTTTATCAAATATTGTGCATTGTGAACAATACTCTGGAGTCTGTTATCTCTCTATGAAGTATATAGATTCTTGTTTTAGTAGGCAATGTAATTACTAGCTAATGATCTTACACTTGTTCAAGCTTGGTTTTGTTTTGTTTTTACAGATCAGTGGAGAGCCTAAAGTGTTTCCCATGCCTAGCTTGGTGAGACTCAACCTTCAAACTCTTTTCCTGTGGATCTTGTCATGGTTGACTTAGGCTTTATTAGGGCAGACCTAGAGTAAGTCTAGACTATGGTCTGTACCCCAAACTGTAACCTTTCTACTGTTTCAACTGGATGCCAAGGGTGTTAAAGATGCATTTATGAGATCCCTCCACTTTGGAAGCACCACAACTCCCTTGGCAATGCTCTTATCCAAGGACTGCTCTAACTCTGGTATCTTTGTTCGAATCTTAGCCCCATATACCAGAAAGCCCCATATACCTGCTTTCTGGTGAGCCTCAGGTTGTCTCAAGCTGCATATACAGCCTGGCTGTATTATTCAGGGTTCTCCAGAGAAACAGAGCCAATAGGATAGAGATACACACACACATATTTATTATTATTATTATTATTACTAACAGGAGAAATTAGGAATTGGTTAATGTAATTATGGAAGCTGAGAAGTCCCAAGATTTGTAGTCAGCAAGCTGGAGACCCAGGAGAGCTGCTGGTGTAGTTCCAGTCCAAGAAGCAGAAGAGCCAATAGTTTGAGCTCTAGTCCAAGTCTAAAAGCAGGAAAAGACTGATGTCCCCGCTCAAAGACAAGCAGAGAGAATTCCGGCTCATCCCTTTTGTTCTATTCAGCCCTTCAGTGGATTGGTTGAGGCCCACCCACTGTGGAAAGAGCAATCTTCCTTACTCAGTCTACCAATTCAAGTGTTTATTTCATCCAGAAATACTCTCACAGTAGTTGCCTCTTAAATTTTTGTCCATTTGTATAGTTGTTTATGGCAGGAGGACTAGTCTGGTATCACTTAATCATGGCTGGATAGGTTAATTTTCAGCTGCTTTTATAGTATTTTATTATATGAATTATACCACTGTTCATCCATTCTTGTGTTAGTAGACGTTAGACATTTAGATGTATTCAAATTGTCAATTATACAAATGCTGCTGCAATGACTATCTTTGTACCCACAGGGTTATGAGATACATTATTTCAACTTTATGTGATATTGCCAAATTGCTCTCCAAATTATATCATTTTACATATCCACATACAGCACACGAATTCCAGTTGTTCCACATCCTTGCCAAAATTTGATCTTGTTGAACTATTACATTTTTCTACTTGTGCAAATGAATGCAAAATGTTATCTTGTTACATCGATAAACCATTCCTAGATTACTGGTGAGGTTAAAATATATATGTACGTGTATGTACATATATATATACACACATGCATATACATACACATATATATACATGAACATATGTATATATTTATTATTGGCTATTGGATTTCCTATTCAGTAAGTTGCATTTGATATCATTGTCCTTCTTAACAATTGGGTCATCTTTTTGTTACTGATTCTTAGGAGTTCCTAATAAATTCTAGTTACTAATCCTTTTTTGGTTAGATGAGTTAGAATCATGTTTTCCTGGTCTTGGCTTGTCTTTTGGCAGCCTGTGCTGTCTTTTCCCATACAGAAGTGTTAAATTTTAATGTAGTGATATTTATCTTTGTTTTGCTAAATGATTTGTGCTTTTTGTGCATCCATTTCTTTGACCTCTAAACACTGGGTGCCCCATGGCTCAGGCCTTGGACCTCTTTATCTACATTAATTCCCAAGAAATCTTACTTAGTCTTGTGGCATCTGTACACTGATGGCTTTTACATCTAGCTCCTCTCTTGAACACCAGTAGTATATGATTATTTAAAGGACCCTTGCTGAGCAAGATACTATCTTCCTTCTTCCCTTATTGAAGTTTCTTGAATGGGACGTCCACAGCCGCTGCCTCCATTTCCTCATCTTCTATTCACTCTTTAACCCACTGCACCTTGACTTTGTCCCACTATTCCACTGATGCCAGTACTGTTTGAGATTTTTTTTTTTTTTTGACTGTGCCGCACATCTTGCAGGATCTTCGCTCCTCAATGAGGGATCAAACCCAGCCCACAGCAGTGAAAGTGCGGAGTCCTAACCACTGGACTGCCAGGGAATTCCCAAGATTTTTTTCTTAAGGAACACAGCCCATACCCTTTCCTTTTCGAATGAAGTTTGGTATGAAATTACAGTATATTGAACAGATAGAAGCAGAATTGCCCTGGCAATGTGTTGGGGTGAGAAGAACTGTTTGTTTTTCTCATCTCTCCCAGTTGCTCCAGAGGCATCTTTTTCTGAGCCTTTCCTATCTTTCCAACCTCCCTATTCCACCAAACATCGTAATCTCCAGCCATATCAAACTGTTTGCAAACTCTTGTGTCATACTCCTTTCCATCTCTGTGTTTCTGCAAAATCCTTCTTCATCTGCCTTGAACCTGCTTTAAGCCAGTTCTCTTAGCTCAAGTATCACCTCCCAGCCCATCTTCCCCTTTATCATTCCTTCCCTTTTTGTGCCTCTGTTATCACACTTACCACGATGAATTGTAACTTTCTATTTACACATTTTTCTTCCCTACTAAACTCAGGGCTTCTAGAGATCAGCGACCCTGTGTTTTCCCCCATTACTCTTTAATGTGTATCAGTAATAGAATGAGTAAATCAATGAATGAATGGCCAAGGAAGCTGAGCTAGGCCAAAGCCTGAATTAGCAGACCACCAAGTTTTTTTTTAAAGTTTTATTAAGATATAATTCAAATACCACACAATTTCACAGGGTTGTGCAACAATCACCATAATCTAATTTTTAAACATTTTTGTCCCCGCCAAAAGTAAACTCTACCCTTCAGTAGTCACTCTCCATCCCCTGACGCCCAACACACTCCCCGGACCTAGACAAACACTAATCTACTTTCTCAGGCCACCGAACTTAACAAAGGTAAATTGATCACAAATCCTAAAAATCTACCCGATTCTGGAGCATAATGTGAAATTTGGTAGATAATTGCCCCCCTTTATCAATGTGTACTGCAGAAACGCAAACTTCTATTGCAGCTTCAGGTCTGATCTGCAGTTTATTAGACTATTAGGCTGTTTGATCGGGAATTTATTAGTACCAGATCCACATTTAATGAGGGTGGATAGTTTGGGTTGGTCTTGATTTTTACTATTGCTGTTGAAGTCAACTCCCTTTAGCAGTTTATACTTTGGCAGAAAACTGAGTAACTGAAAAAACTAGCAGCCTCAGGTAGCAATTGTGAAAGTGCCTGATAATCTCTTCTAGGGTGTTTAGGCCCCTAGAAAATAAGCATTACGTGAGTAGTCGCTTTCCGGAGCTTTTATTTCTAACAAGATTCTTCCAAGAGGCTCACCTCTGGATGGGTGCTGTGCGGGTGTACACGAGGGACAAGAATCACAACTCGGCGTTTAGCTAGGCGGCATTTTCTTTAATGGGTCGGGTCTAGCGCGTCGCCCGGCAGTAGCGTTTCCCTACGCTGTCGCTCGTCCGAGTCGCGTGCGCAGTGACGCAGTCGGCGCGCGGTGACGCGACGCGCGGCGCGGTGCACGCTGGGATATTTAAGTCTTCTCCGCGGCGCGGAGCCGCGATGTCTCCGGCGGCTTCGGCGGCTGGAGGAGGCGACCGACGGCGGCCGTTAGCGAGTGTCAGGGACGGCCGGGGCCGGGGCTGGGGCTGCGGCGGGCCGGCTGGGGCGGCGCTTCTCGTCCTGTCGCTGCTCGGCCTCGTGCTGTACCTGGTGCCGGCGGCGGCTGCGCTGGCCTGGCTGGCTGTGGGGGCTACCGCGGCCTGGTGGGGACTGAGCCGCGAGCCCCGGGGTTCGCGCGCCTTCTCGCTGGTTCGGAACGCCAGGCGTCAGCGAACACTGCTCGCCTCGCCTCCGGCCAAGTCGGCAGTAAACGGAAATCTTCTAGAGCCGCGGAGCCTGCTGGAAGGACCCGACCCCGCTGAACTGCTCCTCTTGGGCAGTTACCTGGGCAAGCCAGGCCCCCCGCAGCCTGCCCCCGCCCCGGAGAGCAGGGACCTGCGGGAGAGGCCGGGCCGACGCCCACCCGCCCGCACCGCGCCGCCCGCTCAGTCGGCACATCCCCGTGGCGTTCAAGTTCACTCCTTCCTCCCCACTCCTCTCCTCCGGTCCTCTAGGAGGCCTTCCCACCGGTAAGATAACCCTGATCTTTCCCACACTCTCCTCTCTGTCGACGGGCTTTGAATTAGGGACTTGACTTTCAAATCCAATTTTCTTTTTCATTAAGTCCAAAGTGGATTCTGTGTCGTTTTGCCATCTTAAACACCTTGATGCGTGTCAGTCGTCTCCTGCCCCCCTTTACCCTTTGGAATGAGATGTGATGCCACAGCTGTTTTCTTCCTTTTAGTTCTTAAACCTGTCTGAATTTTCATACAGTATAGATTTAGCAGAATACTTGATAAACCATTAAGTATCCCTACTTCTAGTGAAAATGTCTTTATCTTTCGATTGTAGTCATAGAGTATGTTTTGTTAGATTTTTTTTCTTTGGCCCACTAAGAGAAATTCTATGGTTAGCCGAGCTCGAAGAGATGTTCCCAGGAAACACCTCTTTGATTGATAAAACTTGGTAGATAAAGATGATCAAATCAAAGAGACAGTTTCATTTAGTCCCAATAGCTGAGTGATACAAGAGAATACAAAAATTTGGTGAAACTATTAGATTCTTGAAAAGTACATTTATTTGAGAAGATGAATGTTTAGGTGTTATTAGGTGTTAAAAATGTTTAACTTTGAGTGTATGTTACTGATGGATTAGCATAAAAGAGTGAAGCATTCTTGAAAAGTTTCTCCCTACACATCCTAACACACACTTTTCTTCCATCGCAGTTTACTTGTGTGGGCAAGGTTTTCAATTTCCCTCTCAAATTGTTGAAGTCCATTGTAGGGACAGCTGTTAAGCAGCTGTCACTTTCTGCCCTTAGACGAAATGGGGGAAAGTTGCCATAAAAATACCATGTGGGGCTTCCCTGGTGGCGCAGTGGTTGAGAGTCCGCCTGCCGATGCAGGGGACACGGGTTCGTGCCCCGGTCCGGGAGGATCCCACAGGCCGCGGAGCGGCTGGGCCCGTGAGCCACGGCCGCTGAGCCTGCGCGTCCGGAGCCTGTGCTCCGCAACGGGAGAGACCACAGCAGTGACAGGCCCGCGTACCGCAAAAAAAAAAAAAAAAAAAAAAAAAACCATGTGTTCTTTGTTGCTTAGAAAGAGGTTTAAACTCTCTGTAAAATATCTGAACCCACGTGGTTCTTTAGTCATTTAAATTTTCTGACATTCCTTTAAGCTTCTTTGGTATCTCCCATTCTTCACAGGGATTGTGGGACTTTATCACATCGGTTTGTAATAACACCTCGAAGAAGATATCCAATTCAACAGACCCAATATTCCTTGCTGGGGGTACTTCCCACAGTATGCTGGAATGGTTATCACAAGAAGACTGTGCTATCTGCTCGTAATTCCAAAATGGTGTGCAGCCCAGTGACAGTGAGGATTGCTCCTCCAGATAGCAAATTGACTCGTTCTCCGATGTGAGTATTGTCGTTGGAAGAATAGACTCCTATTTGTCCACTTTATTCTTTGGTTATTCCTGTGACAAAGCAGAAAAAGAAGTAGCTGCTTATTTGAATGAGAAATCCCAAATTCTAGTAATTGAACCATCTTTTTGTTTTGTTTGCCTTGGATTGTAGCTTTAATTGCAAAGGGCAATTTCTGTGAGTGTATAAATTATACTTTTGTTTGTTGGTTAGCTTCTGATGTCCAGTGACTGAAGTCTGTGCTATATGGCATGGTAATTAAAATATCTTGATGCTGGAATCTTATCTTTCACTGTAGACGAGAGCAAATTATCAACTCAACACTGTCCTCACCATCAACTAGTGCCCCAGACCCATGTGCAAAGGAGACAGTACTGAATGCCCTCAAAGAGAGGAAGAAAAGGACAGTGGAGGAGGAAGACCAAATATTTGCTGATGGCCAGGAAAATAAAAGAAGGTAACAGTCCCAACAGAGTAATAACAGGCCTCTCAGGTGGGCTCCCGGGATTTGTTGAAATATAGATCACTCTCCAGAAGATCTAGAGGCCAGCTCCAGTTTGTGACCCTTAGTAGGTCCTGTTCTTTGGCTTTCATGGAAGAGCTTGGTAACAAGGGCTTTAATGCTGTTCATTTCCTAAGACACATGTTAGATAAATTTTGTAATTTACCTTTTCCATAAGTACTAGAGATACGCCAATAACTGTTAGCCATGTTAGCCTCATACTTTTGATACAAACGTGTTAAATTTTATTTTTGAGAGAGCATGCTTAAAGTCTTCGCCTCACAATCTCGTGCTGTTTAATTATTTGGGTAACCACCAGTTGCAGTATTGTGATTGTGCTGAGGGGAGTGCTTGGCAAAGAAAACTGAGGACTAGGGTATGGTAGACTTATTAGTAATGAGAGTAAAACCAATTTCATTATTTTGTTTTCAATAACTTAATGAAAATGGGTGTTAAGGCTTTAACAGGCTGCAAAGGAGTAAGTTAAGGAGTCCAGTCATTTTTCTAATTCAATAAATTGAGTACCCACTATGTGCCAGAGCCTATTCTAGGTAGAGCAGAGAGAGCTTTGAACAAGACGGAGTCCTCATGGGACTTGTTTGAGGAAAAGAGACCAAAAAATAAGGATAATAAAATAAGCAAGATAATTATCAATTATAAGTGTATAGAGATAAAAAACAGAGTGATATAACAGAGGGTAATGAGAAGGAGGCTTCTTTATATAAGGTGGGCAAAGAAGTGCTCTCTGAGGAGACAGTGGACCCCACATGTAAAATCATTGGCCCCATTACCTAGAGAAGATTGTTCATATCCTATAGGTTCAAAATTGGTCAGCTTTGATACTGTAGGTGACAAAATTGAGTAGGGAAATGTTAATCAGTGCAAGTGTATGTATGTAACGGGAAAATCATGTTATCATGACTAGAGATAGGATTGACAAGTGAGCAATTTGAGCTAATGTCAACTAGCTAAGTAGGAGTGGCAGGGGGTGGGGAGGTGTGGAGGTGGGAGAAGAAATAACTTTTTATGGTGCAGATAGGTTTCTCATGTTCTGCAGGGTGGTAATTTTGCTTGACCCCAGTGAGCCTATAACTGAGGATTCTGTACTATCTTTCCCATGATGGGAATAAGCAATGATTCTGTGCACCATGCATAGGCCCTTCTTGTATGTGATATGTAAAGTTTTTCCTTAATAGACTTGCCATATTAACCTCTAGAGCACTATAGGATGTGTGGGTTAATCCCTAAAGGGTTGTTTTTGTTTTCAGTTTGGGGACGGTAGGATGTTAAATTTGTGATTCTGCTACTTTGGTGAGAAGTTAGCAAATAATTGATACACCTGAAGAGTTCAAAAGGTCTTGAAGTATTTTCATACTTTTCTTACTGCCTGGACACTGTTAGCATAAATTTACCTTTTGGAATCTTTGGAGTTGAAGCATTCCCCTTCTTGTCTAGCATAGAACCTATGCTTCATAGGAATAGTATAGGGTCCCAAGAATATGGGAATATGATTTAAGGGGAAAGAAAAGTAACTTCATTTAATTGAGAGTTTTTTGATTTGTCTAGGCGCCATGATAGCAGTGGGAGCGGACATTCAGCATTTGAGCCCCTGGTGGCCAACGGAGTCCCTGCTTCTTTTGTGCCTAAGTAAGTTGAGCATCCATGGGTGAGATACAGACTGTTTGGAAAAAGGGAATCATCAGAGTTACTGTCCTGTAGACTTTCTTTGCTTTTTTGCATTGTTTTATTAGTTCAGGTTCAAATCTTTGAAGTCAGAGAGGAACATTTTGAGTAATTTGCCACAATAACTATCTTCTAATTCCTTTTAATATTTTTTCATTGATATGGATAAAACACACTAAGGCTAAGAGGGTTTATAAATATATTTAATAACCAAGTATATAAACAGAAAGATCACAAGGTTTATGCAATGGATAAAATGTAACAATATGAAATTTAAGATAAATATTAAATCTCTACATTTGAGTTTAAATACATTTGAGGAGGAATTGGCTGGGAGGAAAAGTGGCTCAGCAATATGTGTGAAAAGCCTTGTGGTAACGTATATGCTTAATTTGAGTCAGCAGTATGCTATGGCTGCCAAAAAAGCTAATGTGCTCCTAGTCTGTGCTGATAGAAGAACAAAGACTAGAATGAGGCCAGTGAGTGGTAGTCTTGCTCGTCTTAGCTCTTCTCAGATTGTCTGTGGAGTGGGTTTGGTTTGGTGTACTACACTGTAAGCATGTACACAAACTGAAATGCATTCTGAGTGGAGCAGCTAAGATTTTATGGGCTGGTGGTGGGTAAGGCAGTTTTGAAGGGGTATGAATACTAGCCCAGAGGAGAAAAATCTCAAGGAGAATAAGGAAATTTGGATAATGGTCTCCAAACTATGGAAGGACTGTCACGTGAAAAAAGAAAAACAGTTTGCTCAGTTTGGCTCCAAATAGTATCCATGGGTGAAAGTTAGAGGAAATACATTTTCATCCAGTATAAGAATAAACTGGTCCGTGGTTGAGTATCATAACAGGGGTTGGATGACTTATTCTACAGGAAAGATGTACAGGGAATTTCTGTTTCAGTTGGAAGCTGAGAAAAATGGTTGGTTTCTCTTAACTCTGATTTTTAAAAAAAACAGTTTTATTGAGGTATAATTGGCGAATAATAAACTGCCTGTTCAAAGTGTACAAGTTGATAAGTTTTGACTTGCATACACCTGGGAAACCATCACTGCAGTCAAGATAATGCCTGTAAACATCACCTCCAAAAGTTTCCCCATGCCCCTTAGTAATACCTCCCTCCATCCTGTCCGCATCTCCAGGTGTCTGCTGATCTGTTTCCTGTCACTGTAGATTAGTGTGCATTTTCTAGAATATTATATCAGTGGACTCATATATTTGATTTTTAAAATATTTGGCTTTCTCTTCCTGACTGTCAGATATATTTAGCCAAACTGTTAATAATAAAATTAAGAGCATTATGCTCTTTTATTAAGTTTGTTTTTTTTTAAGGAAGATTTTGTGTCCATGGACAAAGCCTTAAAAGAATGTCTTTAATAATACATCTAACTATCTTTTCCCCTTTTTATTAGGCCTGGGTCTCTGAAGAGAGGTCTCAATTCCCAGAGCTCAGATGATCACTCGAATAAGAGATCCCGCACCTCTTCTATGAGCTCCTTGACAAGCACATACACAGGTGGCATCCCTAGCTCCAGCCGCAATGCCATTGCCAGTTCTTACAGTTCTACTCGAGGTCTCTCTCAGGTACATTTGTCTTGCGCTGTGGGAGAAATGGGTTCCTAGCATTAATTAATCGATCAGCCAGTGTTTACTACCTGGTAGTTACTACCTGGTTATCTGTAGATATCTTCTGTCTGTCAGATATTGGGATTACCACTAACAGAAGATACAAACCCTTGAGTGATAACTATAGACCAGTGGAACAGAATAGAAAGCCCAAAAAGTAAAGCAATCATATGTGGAAACCTGATACAAGACAAATGGGCAAAGGACGAATAATTCAGTAAATGATATTAATTTAATCAAAAGGTAGATTGACTCCAGATTGCATTGGATCATAAAAGAAATTTATCCTATAGGCATTGAGAATTTAATGAAAGTTTTAAAAATATGAAGTGGTTGGGGCTTCCCTGGTGGCGCAGTGGTTGAGCGTCTGCCTGCCAATGCAGGGGATGCGGGTTCGTGCCCCGGTCCGGGAAGATCCCACATGCCGCGGAGCGGCTGGGCCCGTGAGCCATGGCCGCTGAGCCTGCGCGTCCGGAGCCTGTGCTCCGCAACGGGAGAGGCCACAGCAGTGAGAGGCCCGCGTACCACAAAAAAAAAAAAAAAAAAAAAAGAAGTGGTTGTAATTCTTTTTTAGAAAGAGGATGTAGTATAGCCTAGGGAACAGAGCAAGCTTTGCTACAGATGTGGGTTTTTGCAGACAGATGTGGGTTCCAGTCTTGGCTCTGACACCTAGTAGCTCTGGGGCCTTGGGCAAGTAAATCACTTAAACTCTCTTTGTCTCATTTCTAAATCATTGTTGTAAACACTGAAGGTAGTGTTTGAAAAGTACCCATTACAGTGCCTGTTAATAAGTGGGTACCCAATATGTTGTAGCTAGGAAAAAATAAAGCATGTGTGGAGGAAGATTTTCAAGGGGAGAAAAATTTTGAGATAAGTTAATCTATCCAGAAGACTCTTACAGTAATATAAATGAAAGATGAGTGTGATAGGTGAGGAATAGTATTTAATTTGTGTCTCTTATGAGTGAGTTTGAGCAGCTTTTCATATACAGTATTAGAGAAACATATTCCAAATGAACTAAAGATTTAAATGTAAAATAGAAACCGTAAAAATAAATGTTTGCAAAAGCAGGCTTCTCGGAATTCCCTGGTGGTCCAGTGGTTAGGACTCGGCGCTTTCACTGCCGGGGGCCCTGGTTTGGATCCCTGGTGGGGAAACTTAGGTCTCACAAGTGGGAGCATCAGTTGGTACAGTTCCCTAGAGGGCAGTGTGGCCATTGTTATTAGCATTAGAGATGCACATGCCCTTTGATCCAGCAGGTTTACTTTTAGGAATTAACCCTACACATATACTCAAAGACATATACAAGGGTGTTGATTGTAGCATTATTTTTGCAGAAGCTTGGAAACAATGTAAACATACCTTTTTAAGGGGCTGGTTGAATGACTTACATTATTTCCATAAGTTGAAATACTGTGTAACTGTTAAAAACAGTAAGGCAGCTTTAATAGGCACTGATGTGAATGAGCTCAAAATATTATATTTAAAAGCATGGTGCAGAACTGTGTGTATAGTGTCCTCTATTCATGCTGCTGGTTTCTTTAATCTTTTGATGTGCGTAGAATAATGTTGACAGGAAACTGTAATAGAAGCTGTAATAACTATTGGATAGGAAGGAAACTTTTTACTGAATTCTTGTTGGAATTTGTAACATGTGCTACAATATTACCTTTCCTGGTTTCAGAATTTTTTTTAAGTATAGATAACCGTTAAGTAAAAATTCCCCTGTCCTGGCTATCTCAGTGTCCATCCCATAGGCACCTATTGTTAACATTCCTACTATGTATGTAAACACAGATGATACACAAGATTTCTGGTCTGTTTAACAAAATGGAATCATAGCATATATGGTTTTTCTACATCTTTTTTAATCATTATATATTGCATAGCATTCCATGTCATGTAATCTATCTAACGGCTGTTTTAAAATTAGAGTATAATGTGCAGAAAAACAAATATAGATGTACAGCTTCATGTAACCACCACCCAGGTCAAGTAATAAATCATTTTCAACATGCAGAAGCCCCTCTCATACCCACTCACAGCCACTACTTCTTCCCTTCTTCCTTCCTCAATATTAGCATCATATATAGTTTTCCCTGTTTTTGAATTTTATATAAATGGAAACAGAATATGCTTTCTTCTGTGTTTGGCTTCTTTCATTCAACATTTTACTTGTGAGATTCATTCATGTTGTTGCATGTGGTCATAGGTCTTTCATTTTCATTGCTGAATACTGTTGCATTATATGAATATACCACAATTAATTTATCCATTCTACCATTGGACATTTGAGTTTCTAGTTGGGAGCTGTTACGCATAATGCTGCTATGGACATTCTTGTATACGTTTTTTTTTTTTTAATTTAAGCATAGTTGATTTACAATGTGTTAATTACTGCTACAAGCAAAGTGATGATTGTACATAATATACATCCTTTTTTTAAAAAATTTTTTTGTTATGGTTTATCATAGAATATTGAATATAGTTCTCTGTGCTATACAGTAGGATCTTGTTTATTCATCCTGTATATAAAAGCTTCCATCTGCTAACCCCAACCTCCCACTCCATCCCTCCCCCAACCTCCTCCCCCTTGGCAACCACCAGTCTGTTCTCTGTTTGTGATTCTGTTTCTGTTTCATAGATAGGTTCATTTGTGTCATATTTTAGATTCCACATGTAAGTGGTATCATATGGTTATTTGTCTTTCTGACTTCACTTAGTATGATAATCTCTAGTTGTATCCATGTTGCTGCAAATGGTATTATTTCGTTCTTTTTTATGGTTGAGTAGTGTTCCACTGTATATATGTACCACATCTTCTTTATCCATTCATCTGTTGATGGACATTTAGGTTGTTTCCATGTCTTGGCTGTTGTGAATAGTGCTGCTTTGTATAAGTCTTTTTTTCTCCGTACTGCACAGTTTGTGGGATCTTAGTTTCTCGACCAGGAATCGAACCTGTGCCTCCTGCACTGGAAGCGCAGAGTCCTAACCACTGGACCACCAGTGGTCTAGGGTTATTCCCTGTATAATTCTTTTTAAGGTGATGTTTCAGCTGATTCTCCTACCAGCGCAGTATGAGATTTTGTTCCTGTGTTTATACATCTTCACTAACACTTGGTGTTGCCTGTCTCTTTTAATTACCCATTCCAGTGAGTGTGAA
Organism: Leucopleurus acutus; assembly: GCF_964270905.1. NCBI lineage: Eukaryota > Metazoa > Chordata > Mammalia > Artiodactyla > Delphinidae > Leucopleurus > Leucopleurus acutus. The sequence goes on from NC_139158.1 coordinate 9,035,141, forward strand.
GTAGTATTTCATTGTGGTCTTAATTTGTATTTCTCTGATTAATAATGAAATAGAGGTATCAACTGTTCATTGGCCATTTGTATTTTCTTTTTTATGAAGGGCCTGTTCAAGTTTCTTGGCTCTTTTCTATTAGGTTTGTCTGTCTTTTTCTTACTGATTTTTGTAAGGTCTTTATATGTTCTAGATACAAGGTCTCTGTGAATTATATGTGTTGCAACAAGTAAGTGTCCTACTCTGTGGCTCACCGTTTCATCCTTTTCACTTATGGTTAGTGTATTTTGTGTACTGTTGAGGAAGTCTTTGCCTGCCTAAGGTCATGATGATATTGTCTTATGCTACCTTCTAGAAGCTTTATTATTTTTCCTTTTTAAATTTAGATCTATAATCCTCTTGAAATTGATTTTTTTTTTTTTTTTTTTTGCGGTACGCGGGCCTCTCACTGCTGTGGCCTCTCCCGTTGCGGAGCACAGGCTCCGGATGCGCAGGCTCAGCGGCCATGGCTCACGGGCCCAGCCGCTCCGCGGCATGTGGGATCTTCCCGGACCGGGGCACGAACCCACATCCCCTGCATCAGCAGGCGGACTCTCAACCACTGCGCCACCAGGGAAGCCCTTGAAATTGATTTTTATGTGTGATGTAAGGTAGGGATCAAAATTAGTATTTTTCCATCTAAATATCTATTTGACTCAGCAACGTTTATTGAAAGGCCCGTCCTTTTCCTATTGCTCTGCAGCACCACCTTTGTCATAATTTGTGTCAGTATATCTGTAGATCCATTTCTGTTGATAGATTCTGTTTTGTTGCACTGGTTTGTTTTTCTGCCCCGTGCCACACAGTCTTTAAGTTTTGATATCTAGTAGAGTAAGTCATCCAACTTTCTCATTTCTCTCATTCCTCTTCAGAATTGTCTTGGATCTTGGCCCTTTGCATTTCTATATAATTTTATCATCTTGTCAATTTCCATACCAAAAACTTTGCTAAGATATTGATTGGGATTGCCCTTAATCTACCAATTATTTTGGAGAGAGTTGACATTTACAATATTGAATCTTCCAGTCCATGCACATGGGTAGTCTTCAGTTATTTACATCATCTTTAACTTATCTGTGCAGTGGTTTTACATATTTTTTATTACATTTATTCCTAGGTACATGTTTTTGATGCTATTATAAATAGCATATTAGAAATTTGTTACTGATACATAGTCATACAACTGATTTTTGTATTCAGAAAATTTGCTAAATTCTGAATATTCATCTGTATATTCTTTAGGATTTTTGTATGTACATCATGTTGTCTACAATAATAACAGTTTTTTTCTTTCTTTTTAATTCTAGTATTGTTTTTTCTTTTTAGTTTTTTAGAAATTAATTTTTAAAATTTATTTATTTTTGGCTGTGTTGGATCTTTGTTGCTGCGCGCGGGCTTTCTCTAGTTGCCGCGAGCGGGGGCTACTCCGTTTTGGTACACGGGCTTCTCATTGCGTTGGTTTTTCTTGTTGCGGAGCACGGGCTCTAGGCATATGGGCTTCAGTAGTTGTGGCATGCAGGCTCAGTAGTTGTGGCTCGTGGGCTCTAGAGCGCAGGCTCAGTAGTTGTGGCGCACAGGCTTAGTTGCTCCACGGCATGTGGTATCTTCCTGGACCAGGGCCAGGGCTGTCACCCATGTACCCTGCATTGGCAGGCAGATTCTTAACCACTGCGCCACCAGGGAAGTCCTTGAATATTATCTTCTTACATACTTTTTTGTTGTTTTGTTTTACTGTCAGACGTTGGAGGGGTGGGGGGACAATGACTTGAAGCTCTGAATGATAGTATCTTCCTCCAGAGAGGTCTGTCTTTTGCCTCTGGCAGGCAGCTAGGATTGGGACAGATTACCCCTGTACAGTTGGAACTGACATGATTCTGAGTTGGTTGTCAGTTCTTGTGAGGGCTGGTTTATTTCTGATTTGCCCTGTACCCTACTATGTAGCCTTTGGGATTCGAACCAAAAGCCTAAGGTGTATATTAGGGCCCCTCTACTTTGCAAAGCCCTGAATTCTGGTTTTTGTCTTCCCAGCCCTACAGGGCTGCCGAAAGCTTTTCTCAGCCTCTCAACTGCAGCTTTTACTTTTGGAAGGAGCAGTCGCCCTGAGGCTCCTCACCTGCTGGCTCCTCTCCTCTGTCTTACCTCCACAGTGTCTCACTGCCTTGGTAGCTCTCCATACCACCATACCTTCAAACATATGTATTTTATATTTGCTTCAGCATTTTTAGTTTGTCCTCCACAGCAGGGTTGGTCTGAAACAACGTAGTCAATATGTAATAACCCATAATGGAAAAGAATCTGAAAAAGAATGTATACACACACATATATGTATGTATAACTGAATCACTTTGCTATACACCTGAAACATTATAAATCAACTATATATCAATAAAAACTAAATAAATGGTGCTTATGCATTAAAAAACAAACAAACCCATAGCCTGAAACATGGTCAGATTTTGTTTTAAAGCACCCTCACCCCTGGTAGAGCCTGTGACGTCACTACGGCAAGTAATATACTCACTGACACTAATAGCTTCTGGGTGTTTTATTGTAAGTAGTTACCAGTCCCCTGTTTGTGTGTGATATTTGAATATATAATGCTGTCAGAAGGAGAAGTTCTAGAACGGAGAGCATAGTGTACTTTCAATTTTGATCATAATTATCTTTGAAATGGTCCATGGCATGAGTTATTTTAAATTATCAAGAAAGTAAGGAAGTCATTGGAAGCGGAGATTAGAGTAATATGAAAGTTCTTTATCTTGAAACTTCTCTTTCAAAGAAATGTGTACTGAAGCAGTAAACATGCCCAGTAGTCAACAGAGAGCCCTTCTATTTGGTGCAAGTGGTAGTAGAGATATTTGACTTAATTGTATTTTTCCAGAGGAGCAGTAGTATATACCCAACCCACAGCTACCCAAACTAGAAGTTCTAGCTTTGATATTATAAAATCATTACAAATATTAGACTGGTGCCAATTAGAGAAAGTGAACTGTCCTTAGATCTCGTTGTGCGTGACATTGATATCTTCGTAAGTCTTATATAAGACTTGTCATTTTCCAAAGTAGGAATAGTAACCCTGGCCTTCAAAACCTCAAAACCCTAGCTTGCATTTCTGACCCCATCCCTTATTATTCCTTTACATACACCCTATATTTAAGTCAAAGCAGCATATTTGTTATCTTGTAAGAGCACCTAATTCCTTCCTGCTTTGTTGCCTTTTCTTGTCCTGTTCTCCAACCGGAATCATGTGTCCATCCTACTGCAAGCCTGTAAAGTTTGTCTTTCTTCAGGTGTTTTTGTCAGATTATGAAGGACCATCACAAATGTCACCTTCATCCTTTATTATTCTTCTAACCGAACTCTGCATAATCTCTCTCTTCTTGGACTCCTTTTTAGAGACTTCATTCATCTCTTATCTATTATAGTCAATTTGTGTACCATCCTATCTCTTTTCTAGATTATAAATTTATTGATGATGGGAATGGTCTTGCTTCTATTCTTTGTAAAGTATAAAGGATAGTACCTTTATGAAATAGGAACTTGACAAAAATTGAATTACAGTGCAGAACTAAATTGACTGCTGGATACATAGATTGTTTCTTTTTATGACTTGCCTTGGTATAGCCTTTGCCCACTTTTCATTTGATATGTTTATTATGTTTATATGGAATTGCAAGACTTTCACTTTTACATGTTAAGGATATTATCACTTTAGTTGAATATATCTACCTTTTAATTTTGTTTCTAGTTATGTTTTTATTTCATTTTGGAGTGTTTTTGTTTCCTGTCCACATACATTTTATTTCTAGTTTATGGAAACATTACTGTGGTTGAAAATTCAGATGGTACAGAGTATATAGTAAAGTCTCCTTCCCACATGGAGAGATTTTTATTTAGAGAGGTTCTTAGTTGTCCTACAACAGTCTGTCAGTTTTCTCTCCTTTGTTTCTGGAATAGAAAGTCTTTTCCCTACCCCAAGTTATTTAAGAGCTCATTTGGTTTTTTTAAATAGTTCTTTATGACACCTGGATTGTGTGTGTGTATAGTCTATGAAGTAGAGATAGAACATTTTCCTCCTAATTGTTGAACCAGGTTGTCTTCCACCCTGGCTAAAGGTTAGAATCACCTTTGGCACTTCGTTAAAAATACAGGTGTGAGGCCTAAGCACTTGTTGTTTTTTCAGATGGCTGTCCTTTCTCGTTATTTACCTGAGCGTAACGTAAAAAACTATTACTGATTTCAGCTTTTTCCTCAAGCTTATTCTGAGTCTCGGTTTCCTGACATTAGTCTTATGGAACTACTCTACTGCTTTACCACCTGTCTTTGATTTAAAACCCTCTTTACCTTTCTAAAATTTTTATGAAGTATTGTTGCCTCCCTGTTTGTGCTTATATGATGCAATTTTACTGAGTAAGAAATCACTAGAAGCTTCTCAGTAGGAAAATTGCCTATGGTGATAGTTCAGTATCTTTGTAAATAGGCCAGAGACAGTGAACCTATTTGCAGAGAGCTTGCTCTTTGTCAAGTACTTTGCTGCTAGGCCCCTTCGAAGGAGGCAGAGATGAAAACAGACTACCTTTGCTATCAGGGGACTCCACTTGGTGAAGAGACAGATGCATGGATAATTATAACGATAAATACCACTGATGCTGCAAAAGTCATAGATGTTATGATCGTATATATGTGTGTGTGTATATATATATATATATATATATATATATTTTTTTTTTTTTTTTTTGCGGTACGCGGGCCTCTCACCGCCGCAGCCCCTCCCGTTGCAGAGCACAGGCTCTGGACGCGCAGGCCCAGCGGCCATGGCCCATGGGCCCAGCCGCTCCGCAGCATGTGGGATCCTCCCGGACCAGGGCACGAACCCGTGTCCCCTGCATCGGCAGGTGGACTCTCAACCACTGCGCCACCAGGGAAGCCCCATGATCGTATATTTAAAAAAAATAAAGTTAATAAAGTAAAACTGAAAATTTAATGAGAGCAAAACTAAATTAGTTTATTAGCTTATCTTCATTGGAACAGTTTAATTTACTTTTATCATTTCCACAGACAATATAGAGTAAACGTGTATGCACATCATAGCTCTAAACCATTACTGAATGTGACAGTCCCCTTTTTAATATACGCCAAAAGTACATTCATTCTTTCTACATTTATTAGTTAGCGTTCCGTTAGTTTTTCAGGCTTTTTCTCCTGTAGTTAATACTGGCAATTGACTTTCTTTTCAGGAGCCTTCCTTCACAAAGAAATACTTTTTTAGTTACCTAAAAGGAGATTTTATATGCAGTGATAAATAGAACCACAGCATTATATTGAAGGTCAGATGATAAACTATCAACTAGGGTCAGTCACGTTATTTGTGTTTGCCTTTTAGCTGTGGAAGAGGAGTGGACCCGGTTCATCTCCCTTCTCTAGCCCAGCCTCATCCCGCTCCCAGACACCAGAGCGGCCAGCAAAGAAAATAAGGTAATCCATTATTGTTTGCTGCGTGGATTACTAAGCGGTCAGGAAAAGAGGGACGTTTACTCGGCTGTTAGGCTTTCTGCAACTCTGATTTGGAGGATCAAAGAAATTAACATCTAGAGGACAGGGAAAGGCCCGCCTGAATCGCTCTCATCTCTTACAGTTCTTTTGTACCAACTGTAGAGGCCTCTGGCTCTCTTCCTCACACTGTAGCGTGAGTGACAGGGGTGCAAGAGTAGAGGCCACACAGAATAGAATGAACGATGTCATCAGGCAGCGGACTTCCATGTTTTTGACTCCAGCTGACCTTCTAGGTACCTACAGTCAAGTTGAATGTCATTCTGTTAGGGATCAGATCTGTGACTAGAACTTTCAGGGACTTGGTGGGTTGTAAGTAAGGTTTTGAAGATCACTGATTTGTGCTTGTTGTAAGACAAAGGTTTCTCCTTGGTTTCCATGAACTGCCTCCATTCTTTTCTGTTGGAATTTTCTTTTGACTTCTTTTATTTTTTCTCCTGGCATACTGAGGTCTTATATCATGGTTGTTCTAGACCAGTTGGTAGGTAAGCAGGTACAAGAAGTTATCCAGTACTTTTTGTCAGCAAGTCTTTCTTAAACTTAATTCTGCCTTTTCCTCCTACAGAGAAGAGGAGCTTTCTCATCATTCTAGTTCTTCAACTCCATTGGTAACAGACAAGGAGTCCCAGGGAGAAAAGGGTAAGTTGATGAATGCACTAGGGTGGCTTTTGGTGGTGGAAGTGTTGAGCATTGCCTTGTGGACGGCCTGTTAGATACAGAGACAGGAGTTTCTGTCCTTCAGAAATTTATAGTCAGGTAAGGGAGAAAGGTGACACAGACAGGTACAGTATAACGTGTGGTAACAGTGGGCTACAGATAAGCTTAGGTTGAGGTATCTGTGACCAATCCAGATAATTATTGTCCAGCAAGCAGTTGTATACCTGCATTTGGAGCAATTCTGCCTTTATATCCTCTTGACTATATAATCTTTTTTTTTGTGTGCGGTACGCGGGCCTCTCCCACCGCGGAGCGCAGGCCCAGCAGCCATGGCCCATGGGCCCAGCCGCTCCGCGGCCTGTGGGATCCTCCCGGACCGGGGCACAAATCCGTGTCCCCCGCATCGGCAGGTGGACTCCCAACCACTGCGCCACCAGGGAAGCCCTTGACTATATAATCTTTCAGACACCATCCAAGAGCCCAAATCATGGAAGATCGAATCTTTCAGAGATACCCATTGAAAACTCAATGTTAAAAATGGGATAGGGCTTCCCTGGTGGCACAGTGGTTGAGAGTCCGCCTGCCGATGCAGGGGACACGGGTTCGTGCCCCGGTCCGGGAGGATCCCACATGCCACGGAGCAGCTGGGCCCGTGAGCCATGGCCGCTGGGCCTGCGCGTCCAGAGCCTGTGCTCCGCAACGGAAGAGGCCAGAACAGTGAGAGGCCTGCGTACCGCAAAAAATACAAAACAAAACAAAATTTAAAAAAACGGGATAGACAAACCTATCCATTTCTGGCAGAGAGGAGGAAGAAAACAAGTCTTTCTTTTTTTTTAGTTGCAGATAAAACCACATGTAAGAAACAGAACTCGTGGAATTCCCCATCAACACCTGGCAGCTCTGGGCGGCGTAAACGGAAGGTTCAGTTGCTGCCCTCCAGGCGAGGGGACCAGCTGACCTTGGTATGGTCTTGTCCATCTACCTCTGCCCACCCCCACTTAACTCTGTCTTAGGAAGGCTAAATATAGGCTTCTTCCAGTTTCTCCTGATTGACAACTTCTTTTTCTCTTTGGTAGCCTCCACCTCCCCAGCTTGGTTATTCAATCACTGCTGAAGACTTAGACTTGGAAAAGAAAGCTTCTTTACAGTGGTTTAACAAGGTCTTGGAGGATAAGACTGGTAAGGAATGTAGATCAGTTTCACACCCCAGAGAGGGTTTGTTTCCTTTGGTTTTATTTTGGTCTTTCTCATCTAGGAAGTCCATTTGGGTCCTCAGTGGAATCTGGAGAACAGTGAGCACTGAGACTGAAGGGAAGCCTTTCTAAATGAGTTGTCCTGAGGCCCTGAACTCCCCGTGCTCCATGATATGCCACTGGAAAGAATTCCCAAACAAGGGAGGACAATGTCATCTTTTCTTTCTTCCCTAGATGCTGCCTCAAACTCTGTCACTGAGAACCCACCTACCAGTCAGTCTTCTTTCACTTTTACCCTGCCTGCTGCTGGGACTGCTTCATCCCCAGCCTCCCTCCCAGCCCCAAGCACTAACCCACTGTTGGAGAGCTTGAAGAAGATGCAGAATTCCCCAGGCCTACCATCCCTTCCCGGTGAGTGGGAGAGCTTCCTTTAGAGCACGTAACGACATCAGCCTTTGTTTAGGTGGAAGTAAAAGCACCGTGCCCATCAGCTGCTGGAAATTGCTGCAAAGGTTGAACCTATTCTAACTTCCCAAACCTGAGCTGGTGCAGGCTTAAGAGCTTTAGAAATCTGTAGTCGGGACATTTTAGGGAAGGGCTGCGACACTTAAAGCTGGGGAAGGCAGCTTAGCTTTGGTAGTCAAATAGCTCTTGATTTGAAACCCAGTCCCTTAGCTGCTCTGAGCCTTGTTGTCTTCATCTGTAAAATAAGAACAGTGCTCACCTCATGAGGTGTCCCTGAAGTATAAACGGTCACATGGTTAAGGTGTCTTGTCACATGCTTGCTAGACGGCAGGCACAAGGTAATAGGCTTCCAAGGACCTGCTGGCTGTTCCAGCCCCTTGCCTTCTTGGCACTGCATATATACATACTCCTCTACTGCACTTCATCATAGTGTAGAATATATTAGGTATTCAGCCTCTCCCAGGGCTCATGGGCAGAGACCATCTCATTCATGGTCATATGCTCTGTACTTAGCGCCTGGTGGGTGAATGTAATATAGTACATCTTTGTTAGATGAATAAGGTTTATCTACATAATTAATTGGACTTGAGTTCAGGTAATTGGATTTTTTCTCAGTTTCTACACATCTAACCCCCAACTGGGCCAAGTTTTATCCTCTTCTGTTTTTCTTATGACCTGTGAAGGGTAGAAATTATGAACACTTCTTTGACTTTCAGGAATGAACAGTTTAAAGGCCTGTGGTATAGATTTAGTCGTAATTGTTGACTGTTGAATCCCTAGCACTGTGCTAGGCATTGAACACTGCATCATGTTTGAGATATTCCAAATTCACTTTCTCTACTCTTCTTCCCAGAATCTGCCGGCGTGGCAACCACTGTGGCCCATTCGCCTCCGAAGACACCCAGCCCTCTGGCCCCTCTGGGCTCTTCAGAGTCAGCACCCCTTCCAGGCACCTCTGAAGACTCCAAATCCACCACCACTTTCTTGGGGCTGACCCCTGCTTCTCCCCCAGGACCAGTCACTGACGCCAAGTCACCTCCGGACCCTCAGGCTGAGACATCTGCCAAATCCCAAGCCCCGTCCGCCCCGTCTCCCAGCCCCAAGCAGAGTATTCTGTTTGGAATGCTGAGCACCCCACCTGTTAACCCTCCTGCCTCTGCGGCCCCTGCTGTGTCTTCAGCATCTCCCATGTTCAAGCCCATTTTTGTGGTCCCACCTAAAAGCGAGAATGAGGGCCCCTTGCCCTCTAGCCCTTCCAAGGTCACAGCCGCGGCATCTTCCAGCTCAGCCGTCCCCATGACGACTAGCAGCCCACCCCTCACTTTCAAGCCTATCTTTAGCAACATGGGGCCACCTGCATCTGTGCCCATGTTAACTCCCTTCTCCCTCAAGCAAACAGCTACTCCAGCCACTACCACGAGCGCCCCTCTCTTCAGCGGCCAGGCTGGCGCCACCTCTGCAGTGGTGTCCATGACCACAGCCAGCACCTCCGCAGACTCTGCTCCGAAGCCCGCGTTCAGCTTCGGTGTGCGCACCGCGACCAGCACCCCGTGCAGCGTGACTAGCACCACCGCTTCCGCCTCCCAGCCCTTCCTCTTTGGGACTCCCCCTGCTTCCGGTGCCAGCTTCACCCCAGCCGTGGGCCCCATATTCCAATTTGGCAAGCCTCCCGCCATGCCCGCTTCAACAGCAGTCGCCACCTTTGGCCAGTCCCTTCCCAGTGCCGCCCAGACTGCCCCCAGCAGCAGCAGCAGCAGCAGCAGCAGCAGCAGCACAGCCAGCTTTAGTGGCTTTGGCAGCACCCTCACCGCCTCAGCCCCAGTCAGCAGCAGCCAGCCCACGCTGACGTTCAGTAGCGCCACCGCCCCAGCATTCAACATTCCCTTCGGCCCGAGCGCCAAGCCACCTCCCCCGTCCTACCCAGGAGCCAACCCCCAGCCCGCCTTCGGGGCTGCGGATGGGCAGCAGCAGGGGGCTGCCAAGTCGACCCCCGTCCCCAGCTTCGGCAGCTCTTTCACTTTCGGAAACTCTGCAGCCCCGGCCCCGACTGCGGCTCCAGCGCCAGCCCCGGCCCAGCCAGCCTTTGGTGGCACTGCGCAGTCGGCCTTCAGCGGTCTGAAGGCCACGGCCTCTGCCTTTGGCACCCCTGCCAGCACCCAGCCAGCCTTTGGCAGTACCACAGCTGCCTTCTCCTTCGGTGCAGCCACCACCTCTGGCTTTGGAGCTACAACCCAGACCGCCAGCAGTGGGACCAGTAGCTCAGTGTTTGGCAGCACAACACCATCGCCCTTCACATTTGGGGGACCGGCAGCCCCAGCCGGCGGTGGGGGCTTTGGGATCAGTGCGGCCACCCCAGGCACCAGCTCTGCCTCTGGAGCGTTCGGCTTTGGAGCGGGACAGAGTGGGACCACTGGCAGCACGACCCCTTTCGGGGGAGGCTTGAGTCAGAACAGCTTGGGCGCGCCCAGCCAGGGCACACCCTTTGCCTTCAACGTGGCCAGCACGCCGGACAGCAAACCTGTGTTTGGAGGTAAGGTCAGGAGTTGACTTGGTCTGCTGTGCGGCGGCTGTTCTTGGGGAGCTTTACGTTGTGGTAGTGAAGAAACAGGTGTTAAATGTGTAAATAGTGTGGCAGGTAGCAATAAAAGTATGTGATTAATGACTGTGGAGGGATGCCTTTCTGAGGAAGTAACAAATTTAACCTCCGAGACTGACAAGAAGAGCTTGGGCTGTGGCTGGGGGGAGGTGTGTGTGAGGGCACCGCAGGGCCTGTTGAAAGTGGTCGCTTTGGAGCTGGGGAGAAGATGGGATGGGATCGCAGGCAGCTTTGAGGCTGGAAAAGCGTGCTTGTGAAGTTACAGTGAGGCCATTCGGCACCGTTCTTTTTCCCCAGCGCCATTCAGTTACGAGATACAGACCTAAAATATAAGTGGTAGCCGGCAAGGCCCGCCTGTTGCAACTCACCAAGTAAAGCAGCAGGGGCGGTGGCCCGGAGGTTCTCTGAGGCTGAGGAAAAGCAGGAGCCAGAGTTGCTGCGGTGGCGAGTGGGGAGCCAGTGCAGTGCCTGCAGGGGAGGCGGGAGTGGGGGGAGAGACGGGGCCCAGGCCGGGCCCCAGGAAGCCAGAAAGACGCCCACCCCAGCCCGGCCCCCCACCCCTACCCCGGGACGAGGAAGAGCTGGGAGAGCAGGCGGCCCTCCCCGCGGGACTGGTGCGGATGGCAGCACTCAGTGAGGGCGGGGCGTTTTCTGGTGGCTGAGTCCCAGTGGGCCCCAGGGGGAGATCAGGGGACCCACCGGGTGGAGGGGAGGAGACCGGTGAACAAGGAGAAGAGGCATAACGCTTCTAGTCCTGGTGGAAGGGAGGTAACCGGGTCAGGCTACAGGTGGCGGTCCACTGACGGTCATCTGCTGCTGTGTCTGGTGGCCAAGGGAATGCAGAGGCCCTACGCCGTAGGTGGTCAGAAGGCAACCTGAGGGGCTTGTCTCCACCGCGGCACAGCTGTTAGCAGGCTGGGAGGCCCACCTGGGGCAACGCGTGTTAAGGCCTCCTTCCAGTAGGCTGAATGGGAGCTAAGGGGCCCTGCGGGGAAGGCCCTGCTGGGAGCAGACCCCCCCACTAGGCTTATAACCCTCTGCTTTGAGGCCCTCTGCTCACCGGCCTGGTCTCTACAGTTCTCTGCTGTCTCTTCATCCTAGGCACCTCCACACCCGCCTTTGGTCAGAACACCCCTGCTCCTGGGGTGGGCGCATCAGGCAGCAGCCTCTCCTTTGGGGCATCCTCAACACCCGCCCAAGGCTTTGTCGGAGTTGGACCTTTCGGTAAGCGGCCAGTCTCCTCGTTGCCAGTGTGACCTGTGTATCTCCTCTCTGAAGATGGGGTGGGGTGGGCTGGCAGCTCCGGCTCTCCGAGCGCCGTCTGGGAGTCCAGCACAAGCCAGGTTTGGAGTTGGGCAGCAGAGATGAGAAGGAGCCAGACTGCTGGCACGCCAGGTAAAAATGCCTTCCTGGGCCTTGCTCCCAGCCTATCTGTGGTCTTGGGATTTTGCCTTTTTAATAAGCCCTCCCCCGGAAGAATTGCTAGAGCTTGGCGAGGCTTTCTCCCAGCATCCGGTGTTCTTTAGAGACTGCTCTCAGGTAGCAGCTACCCTGATGAGATCTTGTTGAATCTTTCCAGGATCGGCGGCCCCCTCCTTTTCCATTGGTGCGGGATCCAAGACCCCAGGGGCTCGACAGCGACTGCAGGCCCGAAGGCAGCACACCCGCAAGAAATAGCCTTTGCCCCTGCCCCCCACACCCCCGCCTCCCTTGCCCAAATCTGGACCTCAGCACCTGCTAGGAAGAGCCTCTGACCCTTCCAGTTCCATAACGCAGACCTGCCCCAGACCTCTGGCTTCGGCCACCAGGGAGGTGGTGGCAGCCCCAGGGGCTGTTTCCCTCTTCAAGGAAGCAGAAGCCTCGGGCCTCTCGAGGGAGGAGGGGGAGGCAGGATGTGGCGGGGCAGAAGCCTATTACTACCTTACTTGAACAGTTCCACTGGTGAGGCTGGAGAGAACTAAAGAAACATCTGTACATATCGTCCACTGCCTTCCCTGACTCTCGTTTAGTGTATGAGCTTGGTCAGGCGGCCACCCTTCCCGCCTTTTCCCTGAGAGCCAGCTTTGCCGGAGGGCAGCAGGTAGAGCCCTCACCCACTTGCATCTCTGATATGCACTTGATGGGATTGGGGGATGGATTATCCCTAAAACTTTACCTTGCTTGGCTTGGCTATAAAAAGTGGTTCTCCCCCTCTGGTCCCATTAGGGGACTCTGTTTCCCCATTTCTCGCTGCTTCATCCCTTACTGGTTCCTTGCAGGATCGATTCCATTTAAAATGATCCTGACTCTAGCTTTGCCTTTGGAGACCCCAGCGGGTGCTGCTCCTGCTGTTCCACTTCCTCCTGCCAAGTCCGAGCCGCTGTTTCATCCCCGACCCTCTCTGCCAGTTTGGCCCCTAAAAGCTTGGTGGCTCAAGACTGTTAGCCTGGCAGACCCAGGGGTGATACCTTCCCCAGGAGAGGGAAGCTCCTGGAGCAGGCAGGACGCCCCCGCTGCTTTCAGCTGCCTCCTTGCCCACCGTCCCCGTTGGCCTCATTGGGCTCGTCTGCCTCTCCGGGATCGTATGTCTAAAGCCTTGTCCTGTGTTACTTTGTCTGATGCTCACGTCTATTGCTCTTTGAATCGAGTTTGGAGGAAGAACTGAATTGTATGAGTGGCGGCATGTTGGTAGTGCCGGACTTAACTGTTTCTCAAGTTCCTGGGGCCTCGCTAATTGAATGTGGAAAGTAGCACCACTTATGGCTACAAGTGCCGAGTCCTGAATTTTCAAATGGTGTTTTGACTTTAAGGGCTGGCAGCCCAAGGAGGATGGGTCTGAGGGGAAGCAAAGGCCTCTTCCCTCTGCTGTTTCTTTCCCACCTGCCCAACTTCACCGTAGGCTAGATCACTTGTAGTATCTGTTAGAAAACCTAAATTAACCACATTTTAAAATTGTATCTTACTTCCTCCACCCCTTCCTTCCTTCTTCCTTGGTTCCAAAACCACATACCCCAGGCCCAAAAACCTTGCTGCCATGCCCATCCTCTTTGGGAGAAGTATGAATGCGTGTGTCTAAATTAAAAGGAAAAATATTTAAACATTTTTTAACAAAATAAAAATTTATTTTTGTATTTAAGCTAAATTGCCTTTTAAATTCCTTCAAGCTTGGTTCATTGAGGTGGTTAAGTATAAATGCTATTGACTAGAAATTTAGCTGTATAGTTAAGTTATGCCTGTGTGGAGAAGAGGCTCAAATGCTGTCCCAGGCAGCTTTCCTGAGGGACTAGAGCTCCTTCCGGAAACACAAAATGTAATTCTTATTTTATAAATAATGTGATGTAGATGTAACTAGTCCCCCTCCCCTTGGTGAATGAGCGTGAATGTTGTGTGGCAGGCAGGGGACTGTGCCTCCCCAGCCCCAAGGAGAGCTCTGTTAGTACTTAACTGTTGTGTGTGGAGCTGAGGAGGGACCCGAGCCTCAGACACCTGCGCCTATACCTTACATAAGGTAGCCCCTCTCAGCTTAGTACCTGCAGCTACAGCTAGGTAATTTACCTCAGTTCCACAGGCAGGACGGTTGATCCAGGAGCCCCCTGAAGCGGGCGTCCTGGCGCAGCCTGAGTGTGAGCGCGTGAGTGCGAGTGTGGACATGTACGTGCACTGGACAGGGACGGGAGGCTGGGACTTTCCATTACAAATACAGACTGAATTCCTGTGAGTCTAGTTGGAATTTTTAGTATGAACGTGAGATTGTTCTCCTCGCTTATGTCATTAAAAAAAACTGTGATCTGTCGTAGACCATGTCCTGCCTTTTATTTATGTGGGAAGCAGTGCATCTCACCAGCAAGAACAGAGCCCAGGGAAGGGACCCACAGCACAGGGATATCCGCTCTTTCCAGCTGGAGAAACACGGTTACCAGTTTTCCTCCTCCAGCCATAAAAAGAGCCTTTGCAAACAAAACTGCTGCCTGGGGCTGAGGGCCTGAGACTAAGCTTGAGAGGAGGACCTGAGGGGTCAAGGCTCTGAGCACCTGCTACATGCCAGGCTGTGAGCTGGGAGCAGCTGTTGCTTTTCGCCGCCTCTTCTTTCTCTTTGGAGCTGGGTTGGGTGTAACTTCTGGGGCTGATGCTTCAGCCTGTGAGACGGAGCTGGAAGAAAAGAAGAGTGAGTTAGATGTGCCCCAATCCTCCAGCGTCTTCCAAGCAGGCCCCCTGCTCACTCACCTTGGCACCTCTACCCGTTCAAGTACAGCAGTGAAGAAGCCGCCAGTGAGCGTGGTCTCAGGGGAGGCCCGGAGGCAGTGCTCAGCACCTGGAAAAGTGCCAAGGCCTCGGTGTGGCCAGGAGGGGAGGACAGGAGCCAGCCTGCAGAGAGGAAATGGAACGGGCTTCTAGGTAAGAGGGCAGCCCTCGCCCCAAGACCCTGGTGGACACCCACTACCTGAAGGCTGCTGGGCTCTGCTGCAGGGCGGCTCGCACCACGTCTTCGTTCTCCTCCTGGTAGAGGGAGCACGTGGAGTAGACGAGGCGCCGCAGGGCGGGGAACGTGAGCGCGTGGCTCAGCGCCCGCTGCTGGAAGGCAGCCAGTGCTCGCAGGCGCTCCTGGCTCGGTACGCCGGTCCCGGGCTCCTCCAGCTGTCTGGTCAGCATCCCTAGGGAAGAGTGCTTTCACCACACGCTGCCTGATTTCGTATGAAATCCCCACATACAGATGAGCACATCTGACCATTCACAGGATAACCTGAGCCAGAACTAAACCCGAGGCCAAAACGAACGACCACCGCCACACACACCCCCATCCCCGCTCTAAGGCTGCTCTGGATCTGTGGGGCCCTTGGCCGCGTTTTCCCCCATCTCACCAGAGCCACTACAAGAAGGATCCAGCAAGATGTACTGGACCTGACGATAACGCTGGTCTGAGGGCGAGACCTCCAGGAAGTCCTGCTCAGCCAGCTCACAGCAAGAAACCCCGGCCCGGGCCAGCAGCGTAGCCGTAGAAGCCAGCCGCTTGGCATCCAGGTCAAAGGCAAAGATCTTCCTAGGGAGGAGGGCAGAGTTGAGGTGAACTGAGAATTTATGTAACACGTAAGAGCCCGCAGGTCTGACACAGTGACACGTACCTGAAGTCAGGACACACAGAAAATCATACTTAAATGTCTTTAAATTGTCAATATTTAAAAAGGGTCAGTGGGGGACTTCCCTGGTGGTCCAGTGGTAAAGATTCCACCTTCCGATGCAGGGGACGTGGGTTCGATCCCTGGTCAGGGAGCTAAGGTCGCACAGCCTGTGCACCACAATGACCGAGCTCGCGCACCTCAATGAGAGCCCACGTGCCTCAAACTACAGAGCCCACGCCGCAACGAAAGATCCTGCACGCCTCAACCAAGACCCTGTGTGCCACAACTAAGACACGACACAGCCAAAAATAAATTAAAAAATTAAAGTGAGTCATGTGAAGTTTAAAACAAAGTTAAAAAAAGTAAAGGTCAGTGGTTAGAAATAACTGCCCAGGGCCCTCTGCCCCAAGGGCTAAGGGATTCACATCTCACAGGTGTAACCCACTGGGAAGCTTAGGGAACTGCCCTAGGTCCAGGAGAAAATATTTAAAGGGAAGACCTCCTTTCAGCCTTCATGACCTACTGGAGTTGAGTTCCTTATTTCTTCTTATAAAATATAGGATCAGACCCCACCCCACTCTGTCTGACCATGGCACTCACCCTTGGTTCTTCAGAAGGGCAGCCAAGTGACTGGTCTTATTGCCTGGGGCAGCGCATGCATCGATGACATGGGAACCTGGAGGTGGAGCCAGCAGCATGGCCGGGAGACAGCTCGCCTGGCGGCGCAGAGCACAGGGGCTGGCTCAAAGGGACCCCAGGCTGACCACTCCCCTCCCGCTCCTCCCATTTCCACCCATCCACCCTACCTTGTCTTGTAGGATGAGGTGACCAGCTTGGTACAGTGGATGTTCATGCAGATCTGTTCGGGCAGGAAACACGAGCAACTCCGGCAGCAAGGAATCCAGAAGAAAGCACTTCCCTTTGAGGGCCCGTACGTCCTCGAGGCTGCCGGGGAATAAGAGCGTTCATGCCACATTTTCTGAACCCCTCCGTGCCAGGCAGCAAGCCAGACATTTCACATGTCACCTAACTGCTTATTTATGCAACAAACGGTTAAAACTGCTATGAGTAAATTAACAAGCTGATAAGATAGAGGCAGCAGTTAAGAGAACAGGCTTCTCAGGCCAGACTCTAGGTTCAGGATCCCACCTCCATCATTTACCAGTGGCGGCAGCACTGACACTTCAGCCTCTGTCTACAGTTCTGGAAAATGGTAGATCTCGTGAGGATTAAATGACATGCAAAATACTTAGGAAAATATTTTGCACAAATTAGACACTCACTAGCCAGTACTATTAAAACACAACCCTGGGGAGAGGGGCCTGGTTCAGGGAGGTAAATGCTGAGCTGATTCCTGATGTTCATATAAGTAACCTGAGGAGGTAAGGTGAAAACTGTACTCTCCACACTGCAAAGGAGCATTGTTCATTCACCTGACCCACGTAGAAAACAGGCCTAGAGAATAACAACTCAGAAAGCTATGAAGTAGCAGGGCTGGAATTCAAACCTAAACACAACCATTCTCTACCACCCTGGTCACTAAGCAGCATGCTAGAGGCAGATGGGGGAACATCTACAACAGATGGAGAGAGAGGGAGAGAGAAGAGGCAGCTTCCCAGAGCTGTCAAAGGACAGACCAGGAGGTAGGTGAGTGCAGGGAAGCCTGGGGTGAGGAGCAGCAACCACTGTAATAACAGGTGCACAGAGTGCATGGCAGATGGGCCTGGAAAGGAAGCAGGGGGCACAGCGCAATGGAGAGCCACGGGTTTTCAGCAGGGGAGTAAAGCATCAGATCTGGCTGCAGATCTCTGCAGCCAACACAAGGAGGACAAACATGACAAGAAAGTCTGGAAGTGGGGAGACCAGTTTAGGAGATTATTCTGCCAATCATGATAGGATATGATGCTTAAACCCAGGCAGTATCCAGGAGGACAAAAAGAAAGATGCTGAAGGCACAGTAATAAATGACTGAAAGGAGAGGAGGGAAGCATCTATGATGACTCAGTTTCTGCCTTGACCAAATGGGTGCATAATGGTGATATCTGTTAGGTTAAAACAGGGAATGCACAAGATGCCAGTGTCAGGAACGCAAGGATGGTTCAACACCCACAAAGTAATCAATGCGATATACACAATTAACAAAAAGGATAAAAATCACATGACCATCTCAACAGATGCAGAAAAAGCATTTGAAAAAATTCAACACCGGGCTTCCCTGGTGGCGCAGTGGTTGAGAGTCTGCCTGCCGATGCAGGGGACGCGGGTTCGTGCCCCGGTCCGGGAAGATCCCATATGCCGCGGAGCGGCTGGGCCCGTGAGCCATGGCCGCCGAGCCTGCGCGTCCGGAGCCTGTGCTCCGCAACGGGAGAGGCCACAACAGTGAGAGGCCCACGTACCACAGAAAGAAAAAAAAATTCAACATCCACTCATAAAAACTCTCAACAAACTGGGTATAGAGGGAACACACCTCAACATAATAAAGGCCATATATGACAAGTCCACAGATAAAATCATACTCAATGGTGAAAAGCTGAAAGCCTTTCCCCTAAGATCAAACACAAGGCAAGGATGCCCACTCTCGCCACTTTCATTCAACCTAGTATTGGAAGTCCTAGTCAGAGCAGTCAGGCAATAAAAATAAAAAGCATCCAAATTGGAAAGGAAGAAGTAAAACTGTCACTATATGCAGATGACATGATTTTATATAAAGAAAACCCTAAAGAATCCACCAAAAAACTATTAGAACTAATAAATTCAGTAAGGGTGCAGGATACAAAATCAATATACAGGGAATTCCATGGCAGACCAGTAATTAGGACTCCGCACTTTCATTGCCAAGGGTGCGGGTTCAATCCCTGGTCAGGGAACTAAGATCCCACAAGACATGTGGCATGCCCCCCCCCAAAATATATATATACGAAAATCTGTTACATTTCTATACACTAATAATGAACTATCAGAAAAAATTAAGAAAACAATCCCATTTACAATTGCATCAAAAAGTAAAAAATTCCTAAGAATAAATTTAACCAAGGAGGTGAGAGAGAGACCTGCACACTGAAAACTATAAGACATTAATGGAAAAAAACCTGAAGATCAAAAAAAAAAAAAAAAAAACCTGAAGATCACACAAATAAATAGAAGGATATTCTGTGCTCATGGATTGGTAGAATTAATACTGTTAAAATGTCCATACTACCCAAAGAAATCTACAGATTTAACACAATCCCTATCAAAATTCCAATAGCACTTTTCACAGAAACAGAACGAACAATCCTAAAATTTGTATGGAAGCTCAAAAGACCATGAATAGCCAAAGCAATCTTGAGAAAGGAAGAAAAAAGCTGAAGCATCATGCTCCCTGATTTCAAACTATATTGCAAAACCTATACTGCAAAACCACAGTAATCAAAACAGTATGGCACCAAGGAGAAGGTCAAGGTGGCAGAGTAGGAGGACGCTGAGCTCACCTCCCCCCCAATGAACATAGCAAAAATACATCTACAATGTGGAGCACTTCCCACTGACAACAAACTGGAGACTAGCAGAAAGACTCTTATACAACCAAGGGTGTAAAGAAAAACCCACATGGAATATGGGTAGGAAGAGAAGCAATCAGGTCAGGACCTGTGCCCCTAGGAGGGGACAAAGAAGAGAGGGATTACACAATCCTCCTTGGGTTTCAGGATGCTGGCACCATCTGGGTGGCATCACCTGAAGGACCACATGGAAGCTGATTCCCTGCCACAGACACCCTCACTATTCATTACCAAGAGGAACTCCTATTGATACTGTGGTGTAATACTTGTAGACTTCTAAAAAATCAGTATTTATTAACAACCAGGAAAAAAATGGAGCTCATACTTAACATATGACTCCATGACTTGTTTTCCCATTTGCTATATTGTCAATAAACATTCACACCATCAATGTAAGCAGCTCCCTGATATTTCACAGTCTGGATAAAACCAAAATTTACTGAACCAAATACATATTGTTGGGATATTTTAGAATAAATGTAGATCGAGACCAATTTTCCCCTATTTGAAACAAAATTATGAACATTTCAGAAGTGCAATCTAACGATAAATGACTAAAAGCAAAATTGCTCAAAAAGGATACACAGGGCTTCCCTGGTGGTGCAGTGGTTAAGAATCCGCCTGCCAATGCAGGGGACACAGGATCAAGCCCTGGTCCAGGAAGAGCCCACATGCCACAGAGCAGCTAAGCCCACATGCCACAACTACTGAGCCTACGTGCCACAACAACTAAAGCCCGTGTACCTACAGCCCGTGCTCTGCAACAAGAGAAGCCACCACAATGAGAAGCCTGCGCACCACAACGAAGAGTAGCCCCCCTCTCACCGCAACTAGAGAAAGCCTGTGCGCAGCAACAAAGACCCAACGCAGCCAAAAATAAGGGTGCTCAGGTGAGTGGTTCAAACCACATTATTAGGCACCACAGCCCTAGGGTCTGACACCAGGAAGATGAATCCCCTTAGCTGGTTTGAAAACCAGTAGGACTTACAGAACAGCTGTTAGAAACCTAGATTCCACTCATGAAAAACAAGCACATGCTTGCTTACTCCAGGGAACAAGGTGCAGGAAGCTGACTGAAACAGCCTGGGACTCTGGCTGGTTTCCTGCAAATGCCCCAGCCCAGTGCACACCCCAGCCCACGTCAAGCAGCTGCACTGATTCCCTGGCTCTGGCACAGCTCTACGCTAGGGAGAAGGCTGCCGGTGCCAAGGACAGTGCACAGTTTGGGGGGTGGGGTGGGGACGAAGCCAGCTCAGACCTGGCATGGCATTCAGTTGGGGCAAGGGCAGCCATTACTGGCATTCGTAGAAGCAACAGATCAGGAGTGGTCTGGAGCTCTGACTGGCATGCCAGGACTGCCCCAGAGTGTGCCCCAGCCCGTGCCAAGCACCCACTCCAGCCCCTCTTGCTCCAGCACCACCCCCTCTGGGGCAAAGGTGCCATTGCTGGGAGCAGGGTAGAAAGCACACTTAGAGGAAACAGAACCAGTTCAGACCCAAACCTCGGCTTCTGCTCCAGTATCCTGGGACCAGACACCACTCTCAGTAGGGCAGTGACAGCCACTGAGAATAGGAAAAGCCCTGGCTCACACCTGGCTCTGGCTCTAGCTCTAGCCCCTCCACCTCCAGCCCCACCTCCCACCAAGGTGAGAGCTGCCAGCACACCCTGGGGAAAGACATGACCTGTGCTTACTTTAGATCCAGTTCTCCCACCAAAGGCACTGGGCACACAGAGACTGCATAGTGATGCTCCCACACAAGGATACCCCTTCGAGACTGGGATAGGTAACTTTTTCACCTAATTTCATAAAGTTAAGCGAAATAAGAAGACAGATGAATTTGCTCCAAACAAAAAAAACGGAAAAAACCTGAAAAAAAACAACTAATGAAACAGATAAATAATTTACTAGATAAAGTGTTCAAAGCATTAGTAATAAGAGTGCTAACTGAACTAGGGAAAACAGACGAACACAGTGAAAATTTTTACAAGGAACTAGAAAATATAAAAAGGAACCAAGTCAAAGCTGAAGAATACAGTAAGTGAAATGAAAAAACACACTAGAAGGAATTAACATCAGATCAAGTGATACAGAAGAACACACACTTGATCTGGAAAACAGAATAATGGAAACTACCTAATCAGAACAACAAAAAAATCTTTAAAAAATGAGACCAGTTTAAGGGATCTCTGGGACAACATCAAGCGTACTAATATTCACATTATAGTGGTCCCAGAAGGAGGGGAGAGAGAGAGAGGTCAAAAATGTATGTGGTGAAATTATGGTTGAAAACTTCCCAAACCTGAAGAAGGAAACAAATATCCAGGTATAGGAATCACAGAGAGTCCCAAACAAGACGAACCCAAAGAGACCCACACCAAGACATCAAAATTAAAATGGCAAAGTTAAGGAGAGAATTCTAAAGGCAGCAAGAGAAAAACAAAGAGTAACATACAAGGGAATACCCAGAAGGCTACCAGCTGATTTCTCTGCAGAAACTTTGCAGGCAAGAAGGGAGTGGCATGATATATCTAAGGTGCTGAAAGGGAAAAACCTACAATGTAGGATACTCTGTCCACCAAGATTATCATTTAGAATTAAAGAAGAGAGAAAGAACCTCTCAGAGAAGCAAAAAATAAAAGAGCTCATCACTACTAAACCAACTCTAAAAGACATGTTAAAGGGTTTTGTCTAAGTAGAAAAGAAAAGGCTATAACAAGAAGTAAGAATTTATAGGAAAGGAAAAATCTCGCTTGTAAGACAAACATATAGTAAAAGTGTGGATCAACCACTTAAGCCAGTATGAAGATTAAAAGACAAAAGTTGTAAAATCAACTATAACTACAATAAACAGTTAAAGGATAAACATGAAGATATAAAACATGACATCAAAAACACAAAACATAGGGGAGAACAGTGAAAAAACATACATCTTTTAGAATGTGTCTGACCTTAAATGGCTATCAGTTTAAAACAAGTAGATACAGTTATAGATCAACATATATGAACCCCATGGTAACTACAAATCAAAACCTACAGTAGAAACACAAAAATCAGAGAGAAAGGAGCACAAGCATACCACTTAAGAAAAATCATCAAACCACAAGGGAAGAAACTAGGAACAGAGAAGAACTACAAAAACACCCAGAAAACAAGCAACAAAATGGCACATACCTATCAACAATCACTTTAAATGTCAATGGACTAAACGACTCAATCAAAAGACATAGGTAGCTGACTGGATTTTAAAAAAAACAAGACCCATCTATATGCGGCTTACAAGAGACTCACTTCAGAGCTAAAGACACACACAGACAAGTGAGGGGATGAAAAAAGGTATTTCATGCAAATGGAAATGACAAGGAAGCTGGGGTAGCAATATTCATATCAGACAGAGTAGACTTTAAAACACAGTCTGTAACAAAAGACAAAGAAGGGCATTATATAATGATGAAGGGATCAATAAAAGAAGAGGATGGGGCTTCCCTGGTGGTGCAGTGGTTGAGAGTCTGCCTGCCAATGCAGGGGACATGGGTTCATGCCCCGGTCCAGGAGGATCCCACGTGCCACGGAGCGGCTGGGCTCGTGAGCCATGGCCGCTGAGCCTGTGCGTCCGGAGCCTGTGCTCCGCAGCGGGAGAGGCCACAGCAGTGAGAGGCCCACGTACCGCAAAAAAAAAGAGGATATTACACTCAATAACATATATGTACCTAATATAGGAGCATCTAAATATATAAAGCAAATATTAACAAACATAAAGGGAGAAACAGACAGTTATAAAATAACAGTAGGAAACTTTAGCACCACACTTACATCAAGGGACATATTGTCCAGACAGACAGAAAATCAATAAAGAGGCTTCCCTGGTGGCGCAGTGGTTGAGAGTCCGCCTGCCGATGCAGGGGACACGGGTTCGTGCCCTGGTCCGGGATCCCACGTGCCGCGGAGCGGCTGGGCTCGTGAGCCATGGCCACTGAGCCTGCGCATCAGGAGCCTGTGCTCCGCAACAGGAGAGGCCACAACAGTGAGAGGCCCGCGTACCGCAAAAAAAAAAAAAAAAAAAAAAAAAAGAAAATCAATAAAGAAACAGTGGTCTTGAATTACACATTAAACCAGTTGGACTTAATCGATATCTACAGGACATTTCATCCCCAAACAGCAGAATACACATTCTTTTCAAGTGCACATGGAATATTCTCCAGATAAATCACATGCTAGGCCACAAAACAAGTCTCAACAAATTTAAAAGAATATATCAAACATTTTTCCAACCACAACAGTATGAAACTAGAAATCAATCACAGGAAGAAAAATGGGAAAAACACAAACACATGGAAACTAAACAATACACTACAAAAAAGCCCCAATGGGTCAATGAAGAAATCAAAAAGGAAATCAGAAAATACCTTAAGACAAATAAAAACTCAACTTTCCAAAATCTATGGGATGCAGCAAAAGCAGTTCTAAGAGAGCAGTTTATAGCAAATACAGGCCTACCTCAAGAAACAAGAAAACTTTCAAATGATCAACCTAACCTATCATGTAAAAGAATCAGAAAAAGAACAAAGCCCAAAGTAAGCAGAAAGAAGAAAATAATAAAGAGAAGAAATAAAATAGAGACCAAAAAACAAACAAACAAAAAAATAGAAAAGATCAATGAAATCAAAACCTGATTTTTTTTTAAAGGATAAAATTGATAAGCCTTTAACCAGGCTCATCAAGAAAAAAAGAGGGCTTCCCTGGTGGCGCAGTGGTTGGGAGTCTGCCTGCCGATGCAGGGGACACGGGTTCGTGCCCCGGTCCAGGAGGATCCCACGTGCTGCAGAGCGGCTGGGCCCATGAGCCATGGCCGCTGAGCCTGCGCACCTGGAGCCTGTGCTCCGCAATGAGAGAGGCCACGGCCATGAGAGGCCTGCGTACCGCAAAAAGAAAAGAAAAAAAAAGAGAGGACCCAAATAAAAGAAATGAAAAAGGAAATATTACAACCGATATCATAGAGATTAAAAAAATCGTAAGATCCCATTTGTTTATTTTTATTTTAATTTTCATTACTCTAGGAGGTGGGTCAAAAAAGATGCTGCTGTGATTTATGTCATAGAGTGTTCTGCCTGTGTTTTCCTCTAAGAGTTTTATAGTATCTGGCCTTACATTTATGTCTTTAATCCATTTTGAGTTTATTTTTGTGTATGGTGTTAGGGAGTGTTCCAATCTCATTCTTTTACATGCAGCTGTCCAGTTTTCCCAGCATCACTTATTGAAGAGGCTATCTTTGCTCTATTGTATATTCTAGCCTCCTCTGTCATAGATTAGGTGACCACAGGTGTGTGTGTTTATCTCTGGGCTTTCTATCCTTTTCCATTGATCTATATTTCTGTTTTGTGCCAGTACCATACTGTCTTGATTACTGTAGCTTTGTAGTATAGTCTGAAGTCAGGGAGCCTGCTTCCTCCAGCTCCATTTTTGTTTCTCAAGATTGCTTTGGCTATTCGAGGTCTCAAAGGAAACCATAAATAAGAAAAGACAACCGTCAGAATGGGAGAAAATATTTGCAAGTGAAGCAACTGACAAAGGACTGCTCTCTAAAATATACAAGCAGCTCATACAACTCAATATCAAAAAAACAAATAACCCAATCAAAAAATGGGCAGAAGACCTAAATAGACATTTCTCCAAAGAAGACATACAGATGGCCAACAAACACATGAAAAGCTGCTCAACATCACTAATTATTAGAGAAATGCAAATCAAAACTACGAGGTACCACCTCACACTGGTCAGAATGGCCATCATCAAAAAACCTACAAACAATAAATGCTGGAGAGGGTGTGGAGAAAAGGGAACACTCATACACTGTTGGTGGGAATGTAAATTGATTCAGCCACAATGGAAAACAGTATGGAGGTTCCTTAAAAAAAATAAAAATAGAACTACCATACAACCCAACAATCCCACTACTGGGCATATACCCAGAGAAAACCATAATTCAAAAAAGCATAGGCACCCCAATGTTCATTTCAGCACTATTTACAACAGCCAGGACATGGACGCAACCTAAATGTCCATCAACAGAGGAAAGGCTAAAGAAGATGTGGTATATACACAATGGATATATAGATATACACAATGGAATATTACTCAGCCATAAAAAGGAATGAAATTGGGTCATTTGTAGAGACGTGGATGGACCTAGAGAATGTCATACAGAGTGAAGTCAGAAAGAGAAAACCAAATCTCTTATAATAACGCATATATGTGGGATCTAGAAAATTGTATAGGTGCTTGCAAAGCAGAAATAGAGATACAGACGTTTA
This sequence comes from Leucopleurus acutus, assembly GCF_964270905.1. NCBI lineage: Eukaryota > Metazoa > Chordata > Mammalia > Artiodactyla > Delphinidae > Leucopleurus > Leucopleurus acutus. The sequence goes on from NC_139158.1 coordinate 9,060,576, forward strand.
GAACAAATGTATGGATAGCAAGGGGGAAAGGCGTGGGGTGTGAGGAAGTGGGAGACTGGGATTGACACATATACATTATTGATACTATGTATGAAACAGACAACTGTTGAGAACATACTGTATAGCACAGGGAACTCTATCTAATGCACTGTGGTAACCTAAATGGGAAGTAAGTCCAAAGGGAGGGGATATCTGTTATGTGTACAGCTGATTTCATTCTGTTGTGCAGTGGAGGCTAACACAACATTGTAAAGCAACCATACTCCAATAAAAATTTAGAAAAATCAATCTGAAAAAACAACATAAGAGAATACTATGAACAAACAGTTATATGCCAACAAAAGACAACCTAGAAGAAATGGATAAACTTCTAAAAACATACAATCCTACAAGACTGAATCAGGAAGAAATAGACAAATCTGAAGAGACCAATCACTAGTAGTAAAATTGAATCAGTAATCAAAAAACTCCCAGCAAACAAAACTCCAGGACCAGATGGTTTCACAGGGAAATTCTACCAAATATATAAGGAAGAGCTAATACCTATCCTTCTCAAACTATTACAAAAAAACTGAAGACGGAACACTCCCATATTCATTCTACAAGGTCATCATTACCCTGCTACCAAAATCAGACAAAGAAACACTCCAAAAAAAAAAAGAAAATTACAGGCCAATATCTCTGATGAATATGGATGCAAAAATCCTCAATAAAATATTCGCAAACTGAATTTTAACAATATATAAAAAGGATCATACACCATAATCAAGTGGGATTTATTCCAGGGATGGTTCAATATCCCCAAATCAATCAATGTGATACACCACATCAATAAAAGGAAGGATAAAAATCACAAGACCATCTCAATAAATGCAGAAAAAGCATCTGAAAAAATTCAACATCTATTCATGATGAAAACTCTCATCGAAGTTGGTATTAAAGTAACATATCTCAACATAACAAAGTCTGTATATGACAAACCCACAGCTCACATCATACTCAATGGGGAAAAGCTAAAAGCTTTTCCTCTAAAATCAGGAATAAGACAAGGATGCCCACTCTAGCCACTTCTATTTAACACAGTATTGGAAGTCCTATCCAAAGCAATCAGACAAGAAAAAGAAATAAAAATGCATCCAAATTGGAAGGGAAGTAAAACTATCACTATTTACAGATGACAAGATAAAGAAAACCCTAAAGTTGCCACAAAAAAACTGTTCATTAGAAAATGAATCCAGTAAAGTTGCAGGGTACAAGATTAGCATTATACACTTTTCTATGCACTAATAATGAACTATTAGAAAGCAAAACAATCCTGTTCAAAAGTACATCAAAAAGAATTAAATAACTAGGAATAAACTTAACCACAGAGGTTAAACTTAACCACCTATACTCTGAAAACTATGACACTGATGAAGGAAACTGAGATGATACAAAGAAATGGAAAGATACCCATATTAAGGGATTGGAAGAATTTAAATTGTTAAAATGTCCATACTATCCAAAACAATCTACAGATTTAATGCAATCCCTATCAAAATATCCATGACATTTTTCATAGAACTAGAACAAATAATCTTAAAATTTATATGGAACCACAAAAGACCCTGAATAGCCAAAGCAATCTTGAGAAAAAAGAACAAAGCCAGAGGTATGAAGCTCCCAGACTTCAGACTCTACTACAAAGCTACACTAATCAAAACAGTAAGGTACTGGCCAAAACACAGACACACAGATCAATGAAACAGAACAGAGAGCCCAGAAATAAACCCACAAACTTATGGTCAATTAATCTATGACAACAGAGGCAAGAATATACAAAACAGAAAAGACAAAGTCTCTTCAATAGGTGGTGCTAGGAAAAACAGACAGCTGTATGTAAAAGAATGAAATTAGAACATTTTCTCACACCATATACAAAAATAAACTCAAATCAATTAAAGACCTACATGTAAGACCAGACACCAAAAAACTCCTAGAAGAAAACATAGGCAGAACACTCTTTGACATTAATTGTAGGGGAATTCCCTGGCAGTCCAGTGGTTAGGACTCTGTCCTTCCTCTGCAGGGGACACGGGTTCAATCCCTGGTCAGGGAACAAAGATTCTACAAGCTGTGTAGCGCAGCCAAAAACAAACAAAAAAAAAAACTAGCAATTTTTTTGTTTTTTGATCTGTCTCCTATGGCAAAGGAAACAAAATAAATAAATAGGACTAGTTAAACTTAAAAGCTTTGGTACAGCAAAGGAAACCACTGACAAAATGAAAAGACAACCTACTGAATGACAGAAAATATTCACGAATGATATGACTGATAGGGATTAACATCCAAAAACATATAAACAGCTAAGACAACTCAACATCAAAAATACAAACAACTGGGCTTCCCTGGTGGCACAGTAGTTGAGAGTCCGCCTGCCGATGCAGGGGACACGGGTTCGTGCCCTGGTCCAGGAAGATCCCACATGCCGCGGAACGGCTAGGCCCGTGAGCCATGGCCACTGAGCTTGCGTGTCTGGAGCCTGTGCTCCGCAACGGGAGAGACCACAACAGTGAGAGGCCCGCGTACCGCAAAAAAAAAAAAAAAAAAAAAAATGTGGAGAAGGCATGAATAGACATTTTTCCAAAGAAGACATACAGATGGCCAACAGGCATATGAAAAGATGCTCAACATTGCTAATCAGAGACATGCAAATCAAAACCACAATGAGCTATCACCTCACACCCATCAGCCATCAGAAAGGCCATCAACAAAAAGAACACAAATAACAAATGTTGGCAAGGATGTGGAGAAAAGGGAACTCTAGTACACTGCTGGTGGGAATGTAAATTGGTGCAGCCACTATGGAAAAACAGTATGAAGGTCACTCAAAACACTAAAAATATAACTACCATATGATCCAGCAATTCTACTCCTGGGTATATATGTGAAGAAAATGAAGTAACACTAATTTGAACAGATACATGCACTCCAATGTTCATAGCAGCATTATTTACAATATCCAAGTTACTGAAGCAACCTCAGTGTCCATCGATAGATGAATGGATAAAGAAAATGTGGCATACATACACAACAGACTATTACTCTGCCATAAAGAATGAAATTCTGCCATTAGCAAGAATGTGGACAAACTTGGAGGGTATTATGCTTAGTGAAAGAGAGAAAGACAAATTCTGTATGTTATCACTTATATGTGGAATTTAAAAATAAATTAACAAATACAACAAAACAAACAGATTCACAGATACAGAGAACACCACAATGGTTACCAGTGGGGAGGGGTGTAGTGGAATAACTGAGGACATGGAAAGGAGACGTGACCCATGAGCCCCCCCTCGGCAAACCGAGGGCTAGCGAATAAGTCAGAACCCCTCGGCAAACCGAGGGCTAGCGAATAGGCCAGGACTGCAGGCAGTCCTGGATACTTTGGGCACTGATCCATGAAATGACCTCAGTATAATCAGAACACAAGGAAACGTCCTTGTGCTACTTTAGTATAATCAGAATGATGGGAACACAAGGAGATGTCCTTATGCTGCTTATGAGCTCAAGGACGAAGCACGGCATGTCAAGAAAGCCCATTGTTGCTTGTATAATCAATAAAAGCATATGTTGCTGCTTTGGATTTCTGGAATGTTAAGAAAACAAGTCTTAAGACGTAAACATAGATAATGCTTAAATAAAAGCTACCACAGCAGGACAGACGGCGCTGTATTCTACTGCTGTGCTTCTGCACAATTCATCTCGTGTGATGAGCTTACTTTGGGCCCTGTCATAACAAAAGTACAACAGAGGGGGAAGGAGGGAGGGGCAAGATAGAGGTAGGGGATTAAGAGGTACAGTACAGAGAATGTAGCCAATATTTTATAATAACTTTAAATGGAGCATAATCTATAAAAATATTGAATCACTATGTTGTATACCTGAAACTAATATAATATTATAAATCGACTACACTTCAATTTAGGAAAAAAAAACAGTACGGTATTGGCATGAATATAGACACAGATCAACGAATCAGAATAGAGAAGCCAGAAATTAACCCACAAATATATGGTCAAGTATACAGTTAAGGAGCCAAGAATATACAGTGAGGAAAGGACAGTCTCCTCAATAGATGGCATTGAGAAAACTGGACAGCTGCGAATAAAAGAATGAAACTGGACCACTATCTTACACCGCACACAATAAATTAACTCAAAATGGATTAAAGACTTGAATGTATGTGGCATATTACTCAGCTATAAAAAAGAATGAAATCTTGCCATTTGTTGACAATATGGATGGACCTAGGGGTTATTATACTAAGTGAAATAAGTCAGAGAAAGAAAAATACTGTATGATTTCACTTATATGTGGAATGTAGAAAAAAGATGAATAAACGTAACAAAACAGAAACAGAGTTACAGATACCAAGAACAGGTGATTGCCAGAGGGCAGGAGGGTGGCAGGGAGGAGAGAAATAGGTGAGGGAGATTAATAGGTGAGGGAGATTAAGAGGTACAAGCTTCCTTGGGCTTCCCTGGTGGCGCAGTGGTTGAGAGTCCGCCTGCCGATGCAGGGGACACAGGTTAGTGCCCCGGTCCGGGAAGATCCCACATGCCGCGGAGCGGCTGGGCCCGTGAGCCATGGCCACTGAGCCTGCGCGTCCGGAGCCTGTGCTCCACAACCGGGGAGGCCACAACAGTGAGAGGCCCGCATACCACAAAAAAAAAAAAAAAGAGGTACAAGCTTCCAGTTACAAAAAAAATGAGTCGGTCTTCCCTGGTGGCGCAGTGGTTACGAATACGTCTGCCAATGCAGGGGACACAGGTTCGAGCCCTGGTCCAGGAAGATCCCACACACCGCGGTGCAACTAAGCCCATGTGCCACAACTACTAAGCCTGCGCTCTAGAGCCCACAAGCCACAACTACTGAGCCCACGTGCCACAACTACTGAAGCCCATGTGCCTAGAGCCCGTGCTCCACAACAAGAGCAACCACTACAATGAGAAGCCCGCGCACCGCAACGAAGAGTAGCCCCCGCTCACAGCACCTAGAGAAAGCCTGCACGCAGCAACGAAGACCCAATGCAGCCAAAAATAAATAAATAAATTTTTTTTAAAAATGAGTCACGGGTATGAAATGTACAGTATGGGGAATATAGTCAATAACTATGTAATATCTTTGTATGGTGATGGATGGTAACTAGACTTATCAATTGTGGTGATCGTTTTGAAATGTACAGAAATATCAAATCACTATGCTGTGTAACATGAATTAACAGTGTTATAGGTCAATTATACTTCAAAAACAAATCAACCAACTCATAGAAAATGAGATCAGATTTGTGGTTACCAAAGATGAGGGGGAACTGGATGAAGGTAGTCAAAAGGTACAAACTTCCAGTTATACAATAAATAAAGTATTAGGAACGTAACATACACCATGATAAATATAATTAATACCGATATATGTTACATATGAAAGTTGTTAAGAGAATAAATCCTAAGAGTTCTCATCACAAGGAAGAATATATTTCTTTTCCATCTCTTTCATTCTGTATCTATGTGAGATGATGGATGGTCACTAAACTTACTGTGGTCATCATTTCATGATGTATGTAAGTGAAATCATTATGCTGTGCACCTCAGACTTCTACTGTGCTGTATGTCAATTACATCTCAATAAAACTGAAAGGAAAATAAAAGACTTGTATGTAAAACCTGAAACCATAAAATGCCTAGAAAAAAACAGGTGTAAGCTCCTTTACATCATCCTTGGCAACGATTTTTTGGATTTGACACCAAAAGCAAAGGCAACAGGGGCTTCCCTGGTGGCGCAGTGGTTGAGAGTCCGCCTGCCGATGCAGGGGATATGGGTTCGTGCCCCGATCCGGGAAGATCCCACATGCCACGGAGCGGCTGGGCCCGTGAGCCATGGCCGCTGAACCTGCGCATCCAGAGCCTGTGCTCCGCAACGGGAGAGGCCACAACAGTGAGAGGCCCGCGTACCACAAAAACAAAACAAAACAAAAAAAAAGCAAAGGCAACAAAAGCAAGCAAAACAAACACAAAAACCAAGTGACACTACATCAAAGCTTCTGCACAGCAAAGGAAACCATCAACAAAATGAAAAGGCAATCTATGGAATGGGGGGAAATATTTGCAAATCATGTATCTGATAAGGGCTTAATATCCAAAATACACAGCGAACTCATACAACTCAACAGTTTATTAAAAACACCCAATTAAAAAATGGGCAGAGCCTCTAGAGAGATATTTTTCCAAAGAAGACATACAGATGGCCAACAGGTACACTACACTGTACGGTTGTTAGCATAAGTGACACCATCATAAGTCAGGACAGTTTCTCCTGTCCTGCTGACTCTACTCAGGACTGTACTGTGCAGTAAATCTTCTCTGCCGTCAGGGCTTTGTAGTTAATAGACAGTGTTTAATAATCATTAGGACCAGTGGCCTCTATGCTCCGTTAGTCCCCAAACAATGATGAAAACCTTCGCTGGTGTATTCCCAGCACCCATGAGACTCGTTACTGATTTATAAATCTTGACTTAGGAATGCACGCCCTGTTTCCAAGGACCTACCCGCATACCCTAGGTTAACTATAAAATTGTCCCATTGGCCCCTCTGCTGTGCAGAGTGCAGCAACGAATCCTTCCAGATTGTTGTCTGACCAATCCCACCCCGTAAGTTACCCTATAATAAACTGATCCATTGATTATCTAGAGCTGCCTGCCTCATTTTTCGGCCTCCTGATGCCTTCTCAGTTCAGTGGGCACTTTTCATTCCCTCCATCCTCCAACAATTGGCAAGCCAGTCAGGAAACTGAAAACGACACAGGAATGGGTAAAGGGGCAGTAAAGCCCATTGATGGTAGGGGAAATCCCAGGCTGGCCAGCCACTTCCACGTGCAGTGATTTGGCCAGGCTTAGGGAACACTTCCAGCCAGTTTGTGAGTACAGGGATGCCCCCAAAACACCAAAGGGCTTATGAGATATATCAACTGAAGCAGTGGGAAAGCAAAAAGTGGAAAAACAAAGTAAGCTATTGCATTGCATGACCTTTGTTATGCGCTCTAATGACTGGCACAGAAAAAGAATTACAGCTCAACAGGGAACTAAAGAAGACTAGAGGGGCGCCGGCATTAGAAAGGGATGTCCAGATGGCATGTTCCACCACTTCAGACATAATTAAGGACAATACAACAGGAAGAACATGTTGAAGTGATAACATGTAAGATGCCTAAAATGCAGGGCCACAGGCTGTTCCATTCAAACGTGAGGAGCTTTTCATAGGAGAACTGGGACCCCAAGAGGTGGGATCCTTGGGATAACTACATGTCAGAAGATGTGGACATAACTCTAGAGGAGGAAGACCTGCAGGCAAGACCTCTGATCCAAACTACAACACAGGCCACTAGGGAGCCAGGAGATAACCGAGACGAGATCCCTAGAATCCAAGACACAACTATGCGGGGATATTTCTCCACTGAGTTAGAATTCACTGGCAGGTTTAAACAAAAGAGTAGGAAAGGAATTGCAGCCTGGGTGCTCCGTTCATGGGATACTGGGAGAAATGACATTATATTAAATGAGTCAGAAACATCAAAAATGGCCTTGGTCACAGCACAGCCCACCCTCCAGCAACATTTGTATGCGACTGGGTTGGGAGAAACTCAAGGGTGGCTACAGCCACCTTGATTGACTAGATACGTGCAGGTATACACACGGCTGGGCCAAATGAGGGGGATGTGCCGTCCCCATCCTGAAGATGGGCCTCTACGCAAGAGTTACAAGAAATAGCTACGGGAATTGGGAACAAAGCATGCTACCTATGCTCCTAATTTCCGAGAACTTGATGAAGAGTTATTTACAACAGGTATAAAGGATGGTATCCTGCAGTCTACTCTAGGAGCTTGGTACGGGACCTTAGTTTCAGTTTTGGCCCCAATGGTTAATCGACTCATTCAGACGGGGCACCCATGACAGCTGATCTAAGCAAAACTGAAAAGATCTGGCATAAGAGAAACAGAAGGGGAGACAAAGGCAAAGAGAAAAAAACGAAAAGTGAGGACACTAAACAAAGGGGCCCAACTAGAATTTCCCACAATTATGGTAAGACCTGGTATTAGCTGGAACCCGTAAGGAGAATATAAATAACCTAATCCGATCCTTTTAACCTCATGGAAAGCATTACCCAATGAAATAAGTTTACTCTTCAGCCAGCAAGAGAAAAAGAGGAACAGGCTTAAGCCTATGCTCCACAGGGGCAGGAAGATAACGAACAGGGGTGCAGGGCTTCCCTGGTGGCGCAGTGGTTGGGAGTCCGCCTGCCGATGCAGGGGACGCGGGTTCGTGCCCCGGTCCGGGAGGATCCCGCGTGCCGCGGAGCAGCTGGGCCCATGGGCCATGGCCGCTGGGCCTGCGCAGCCGGAGCCTGTGCTCCACAACGGGAGAGGCCACAGCAGTGAGAGGCCCGCGTACCGCAAAAAAAAAAAAAGAACAGGGGTGCATACGCCCCACTCCTAGGGGTTAGGGGTGAAGTCAAGGTTGCTCCTTGGTGCAGGCCACAAGGGGCAACTGGAGGTCCCATACTGAACTATTAGTCCCACACCAATAAACAGACTGTCCTGGCTTTAACAGACACTGTGCCAAGTGTACCCTGATTTATGGGAATCCATCCAAGTTCCAAGGGGAAATACAAGCCACTGATGGATATGGAGGCCAGAGGTGAGGATGAAACAAGTGAGCCTGTATTTACAAGTTGGAAGACCCCCCACCCCCCGGACCCTGCTCATCCCCTTCTGGTTTATATTTTCCCCATACCTGAGTATATTTTGGGTGTGGATGTCCTACAGGACCTGGACCTCATAACCAGCATGAGCGAGTTCCACTTATAGATCCGAGCAGTCAAGCCTGCAATGGTGGATCATGGTAAACGGGATCCTGTAAAGTTGCCTATCCCGTGGAGAGTGGTGGCAATAAAAAATATCACCTACCTGGGGGACAGGAAAAAATAACAGCTATTGTCAAGGAATTAGGGAAGGTGGAAGTTAAAAGACCGGCACAAAGCCCGCTAAATAGCCCCATGTGGCTGGTGGAAAAACCAAACCTGGCGCATGACAGTAGATTACAGAGAATTAAACAAGGCAACACCTCCCTATCTATGCAGCAGTTCCAAACAGCCCAACCCCTGGATCCAATTCCTCTTCCCTTTAGACAGATCACTGTGTCATAGGTTTGTCTAATACCTTTTTCAGCACACCCTTAGATAAGGAGTCCCAGGACCAGTTCACCTTCACGTGGAATGGGAGACAACAGACTTTTACTGTCTTATCCCAAGGTTGTCTGTATAGTCCTGCTGTATGTCATGGGATGGTGGCCTGGGATTTGGAAAACTGGGCTTTCCCTCCCTCTTTAGTTCTCTATCATTACATCGATGAGATGTCAAGCTGTGATGCCTTGCGCTCTCTTCCCCAAGCCACTACGCCTCTTCAGGAACATTTAAAAGCACAGGGATGGGAAGCAAATGTCAACAAGGTGCAAGGACGGAGACAGTCAGTAAAGCTCTTTGGAGTTACCTGGTCTGGCAAGACTAAAGTGATGCCTGAGGCTGTTTTGATAAAACACAGGTATATCCCATGCCCTGACATGTAAAAGAACTACAGGCCTTTATAGGTCTGCTAGGGTACTGGCACCCTTCTACTCCCCACCTCGACCAGATATTAAAACCACTATATGCTTTAATGAAAAAGAACAATCTGGGACTGGAATACCCCACAAGAGGCTTCTGCAAAGGCCAAGCTGATTGTCCAAGGACTGAGGGTGTTAATGCCAGGTGCAAGTTGTGAATTGGATTTAAGTATATACATCCAGATGGGTTTGGGTGGAGGCTCTGGCAGCAACAAAATGGGAAATAAGTCCTGCTAGGAGTTTGGTCTCAATAACAGAAAGGGGCAGAGAACCGGTATGGTCCTAAAGAAAAACAACTGTCAGCAGTTTACCTAGCCTTACAACAAACCAGGGGTCTGACCACTGACCTACCGGCTGACATACAGAATTCCTACCTGTGTGCGACTGAGCACCTTACAAAGTGTAAGCCTACTCAACAGAAAAGCACCCTCTCCCGGGAGGTGCATGCCTGATTAGGGCCGGTGACCTACAGCGACCCACCAAAGACCCCCGCAACATCACCTGCTGCATCCCCTCTACCACAGGTACAGGGAGATACCGGGATGCCCCCTGCTAACACATGATACACAATGTCAGCTGTAGGGCCAAGCCGCTCGGTGGTCCTCCACAGCTGCTTGGCTCCGGATGTCCTCTGGTTCAAGGGACTGAACCAAGTAGTCAGTGGGCAGAACCCAGAGCCACGTGGCTGGTGATCACCCACAAACCCATGCCCCTCAAGCTTACCACTTGGCATCAAAATAATCGGGAAATATTAAATAAACCTCTGTGGGGGGCTGAATTGAGGGCTGATATTTGGACTGCCTGCGCGCAACCAGGTGCCAGCATGACCTTATGGCACTCGTCAACTCTGCCTGGTCATCACGAAGTAGCTGCATTAGCAAGAGCTTTGTTGCTGGAAGAATTACAGACCCCCTCTGACATGGCGGACTGGCTCCACCGAAAGTCGGGACACAGAGGCCCCAAAACTTGGGAAATAGTAAAAAAGCAGCATTTGCCTCTCCAATACGCAGACCTCTGAGTCACAGATAAGGGCGGCCCTCAGTGTCCTTTGAAGTGCCACCCTCTTCGACACACCCCAGGGTACACTGGACGCTCTGACCATCCAGTTACCAGATGACAAGCGGACTACATAGGGCCTTTGCCAGTGTCAGAAGGACATAAATATACTCCAACCTGTGCTGACACAGCCACTAGATTGATGCAATCCTTTACCAGTAAGAAAACCAACTAGGCTGCAACAATCAGAGGCCTGTCAAAATTGGAAGTTATGTATGGAACACCAGCCCAAACTGACATGAACAAGGAATCATTTCACTGGACATGAAATACAAGAGTGGACAGAAACCCCAAGAAATACTTTGAACTTTCCATCTACCATACAGTCCCACCATGGCTGGCCTTATAGAGCATGTCAACATGTCAGAAGCCACATTAAAAGCCCCATCTCCTAGACTGCACGTTAAGAGGTTGGTCCCTCCCCACTCCCTCCACGTTAAGAGGTCTGAAACTATCAGATGATTAAATGCTGCCCCCAGGATGACAACCTGCAGATGAATGGCTACCTGACCAGACACCAAGAGCCTGAGACTGCAGGTTCAGAAGGGAGGCCTTAAGCCTACCCTGTAGGAAGGTCTCCTTTCGCCACTGCCACAGGACCTCTGACCTACTGTTACTGTAATTCATTAGCATTTAAATTGGTCTCCCCCTTCCAGGTGGCTTGGTATCCTAATCCCTTGGGGCCTGGGTATTGCCTTCCCTCAATCAGGCCTTTTATATGTTAATGGGCCCCACCCAGACCCAAATCTCTCCAAAGCAATAGCACAAGGACCTGAAGTGGGTTTGCTCAAGTGGGTTCCTGCTGAGGCCCCAGGTACTGAAGACATTAAAGGACAAAATGAGTCGTACCACCTGCCAGGAAAAAGGCCAAAACCAGGGGTGGTTTTGGCCAACGGTGATCAAACAGCTACGGTGCTCACAAATGAGGATTTGCCTACCTTTCACCCCTAAAACATCTGTTTTATCACTCATAGTGTGTGCCTCATAGACTCCCTGGCTCTGGTTACCAGAAATGTCCTCCTCTCCTGGGCCTCAACATATGCGAAGGTCCACAATCGCTCTGACTGCTGGGTCTGCAGCCTGCCTCCAATGCAGAGGAGATGCTGTGGACAGTTCATCTGTCCCACAGAACGGGACAATGGCTTGGTGACCAAAAATCCCCTTGGTGATCTGGTTCCTATACATGAAAGTTCTGTTTGATTATAGTGACTCTAAACAATATGTTTTTTCCCTGGTGCAAAACTGGTCAAGTAATCCCTGGACTCCCACAGCTTATATTTGGGATGGTTTAGTGTGGCTGGGAGCTGCACAAGGAGTCTTGATGTCCAGAGCCCCCACCTGCATAGGAAGGACCAACCACGCCCAAACAAATCACAGATGTATGGGGGGCTTCCCTTTGAAGTCTGCTGAGGAACTCACAACATATCAAATGATGAACGGACAGGAACGGAAGCAGCTTCCTATAGAACAGGCGACTTCATGGCTCCCAAACAAGGGATCTGGAAATGTGGAGCTTATCTGTGGCCTTATTTGCCCTAGTGGACGGGCCAATGCGCCGTCTCTTCTGGGCCGTACATACACCTCTTTACCAGGAGTTCCCTATAACCTTCCTGCTATTAAGTCCAGGTGGTGGGCCCATCATAGTATGTCATGGTGGGAATGGCCGACAAACAAGAAAACCAGTGTAAGTGCTAAACTAGAAATCCAAGTGTTAGCAATTTACCCCATCAGCTTTGAATGACTCCCATCTCTCCATGAAACCAGGAAACCACTCAAATGAGAAAGGTGGTGCTGCAAAACTATATGGCCTTAGATATGCTGACAGCCTCACAGGGAAGGACACGCACCGTAACTGGGCAGGAATGCTGCATTTACATCTTCATGTGAATCCAACATAACCGATTAACACTCCCATATGAAAACAGTCATTAATCAAATGGATGAAATCCCCTTTGCCCATGCTTTACCCACTGGCTTACTTCCCTCCCAGGTAAATGGAGAACCATAGTTCTTACTATACTTTTGTTTATTAGGAACACTTTGTTCGTGCTACTTCTTATACTGTTGCTTTGGGCTAGGGATACAAAAGCCACCTCTCGATATCTAGCCCTAGGGTCTACGTGGAAAAATTACAGACAAGATTATACGGGCCATCACGATGTCAGGAGTGGAGTATATGGCTGTTAACATAACTGCCACATCTTGGGCCCTTACAGTTTCTCCGGTCCTTCAGCTGATCCTACCCAGAACTGTACTGTGCAGTAAATCATTCCTATGTCATCAAGGGCTTTGTAGTTAATAGTGTTAATAATCATTAGGACCAGGTGGCCTCCGAGCTCTGTGAGTCCCCAGAGATGAAAACCTTCACTGACATATTCCCAGTGCCCACAGGACTAGTTACCCGTTCATGAATCTTGACGTAAGAATGCACATCCTGTCTCCAAGCACCTACCCCATACCCTAAGTTAACTATAAAACTCTCCCAATGGCCCCTCGGTGGTGCACAGGACAGGCATGAATGCTCCCGGGCTGCTGTCTGCCTGATCCAGATCCCACCCTGTGAGTAAGTTACCCTGTAAAAAACTCATCCATTGATTAGCTGGAGCTGCCTGCCTAGTTTTCAGTCTCAAGATGCCTTCTCAGTACAGTGGGTGCTTTTTGTTCCCTCTGTCCTCCAACATATGTGAAAAGATATTCTACATCACTAACCATCAGGGAAATGCAAATCAAAACCAAAATATCGGAGAGGAACCAAGATGGCGGAGTAGAAGGACGTGCTCTCACTCCCTCTTGTGAGAACACCAGAATCACAACTAGCTGCTGGACAATCATCGACAGGAAGACACTGGAACTCACCAGAAAAGATACCCCACATCCAAAGACAAAGGAGAAGCCACAGTGAGATGGTAGGAGGGGCGCGATCACAGTAAAATCAAATCCCATAACCGCTGGGTGGGTGACTCACAGACTGGAGAACACCTATACCACAGAAGTCCACCCACTGGAGTGAAGGTTCTGAGCCCCACGTCAGGCTTCCCAACCTGGGGGTCCGGCAACGGGAGGAGGAATTCCTAGAGAGTCAGACTTTGAAGCCTAGCGGGATTTGATTGCAGGACTTCGACAGGACTGGGGGAAACAGAGACTCCACTCTTGGAGGGCACACACAAAGTAGTGTGCAAATCAGGACCCAGGGGAAGGAGCAGTGACCCCAGGGGAGACGGAACCAGACCTACCTGCTAGTGTGTTGGAGGGTCTCCTGCAGAGGTGGGGGGTGGCTGTGGCTCACCATGAGGACAAGGACACTGGCAGCAGGAGTTCTGGGAAGTAATCCTTGGCGTGAGCCCTCCCAGAGTCAGCCATTAGCCCTACCAAAGAGCCGGGAAGGCTCCAGTGCTGGGTTGCCTCAAGCCAAACAACTAACAGGGAGGGAACCCAGCCCCACCCATCAGCAGACAAGCAGATTCAAGTTTTACTGAGCTCTGCCCACCAGAGCAAAACCCAGCTCTACCCACCACCAGTCCCTCCCATCAGGAAACTTGCACAAGCCTCTTAGATAGCCTCATCCACCAGAGGGCAGACAGGAGAAGAAGAAATACAATCCTGCAGCCTGTGGAACAAAAACCACGTTCACAGAAAGACAAGATGAAAAAGCAGAGGGCTATGTACCAGATGAAGGAACAAGATAAAACCCCAGAAAAACAACTAAATGAAGTGGAGATAGGCAACCTCCCAGAAAGAGAATTCAGAATAATGATAGTAAAGATGACCCAGGACCTCGGAAAAAGAATGGAGGCAAACATCGAGAAGATACAAGAAATGTTTAACAAAGACCTAGAAGAATTAAAGAACAAACAAACAGAGATGAACAATACCATAACTGAAATGAAAACTACACTAGAAGGAACCAATAGCAGAATAACTGAGGCAGAAGAACGGATAAGTGACCTGGAAGACATAATGGTGGAACTCACTGCTGCAGAACAGAATAAAGAAAAAAGAATGAAAAGAAATGAAGACAGCCTCAGAGACCTCTGGGACAACATTAAATGAAACAACATTCGCATTATAGGGGTCCCATTAGGAGACGAGAGGGAGAAATGCCAAGAGAAAATATTTGAAGAGATTATAGTTGAAAACTTCCCTAACATGGGAAAGGAAATAGCCACCCAAGTTCAGGAAGTGCAGCGAGTCCCATACAGGACAAACCCAAGGAGAAACACGCTGAGACACACAGTAGTCAAATTGACAAAATTTAAAGAAAAAGAAAAATTACTGAAAGCAGCAAGGGAAAAATGACAACATACAAGGGAACTCCCATAAGGTTAACAGCTGATTTCTCAGCAGAAACTCTACAAGCCAGAAGAGAGTGGCATGATATACTTAAAGTGATGAAAGGGAAGAACCTATAACCAAGATTACTCTACCTTGCAAGGATCTCATTCAGATTCGATGGAGAAATCAAAAGATTTACAGACAAGCAAAAGCTAAGAGAATTCAGCACCATCAAACCAGCTCTACAACAAATGCTAAAGGAACTTCTCTAAGTGGGAAACACAAGAGAAGAAAAGGACCTACAAACACAAACCCAAAACAATTAAGAAAATGGTCATAGGAACATACATATCGATAATTACCTTAAACGTGAATGGATTAAATGCTCCAACCAAAAGACACAGGCTTCATGAATGGATACAAAAACAAGACCCATATATATGCTCTGTACAAGAGACCCACTTCAGACTTAGGGACACATACAGGCTGAAAGTGAGGGGATGGAAAAAGATATTCCATGCAAATGGAAATCAAAAGAAAGCTGGAGTAGCAATACTCATATCACATAAAATAGACTTTAAAATAAAGAATGTTACAAGAGACAAGGAAGGACATTACATAATGATCAAGGGATCAATCCAAGAAGAAGAGATAACAATTATAAATATATATGCACCCAACATAGGAGCACCTCAATACATAAGGCAACTGCTAACAGCTATAAAAGAGGAAATCAACAGTAACACAATAATAGTGAGGGACTTTAACACCTCACTTACACCAATGGACAGATCTTCCAAAATGAAAATAAATAAGGAAACAAAAGCTTTAAATGACACAATAGACCAGATAGATTTAATTGATATTTATAGGACATTCCATCCAAAAACAGCAGATTACAATTTCTTCTCAAGTGCGCACAGAACATTCTCCAGGATAGATCACATCTTGAGTCACAAATCAAGCCTCAGTAAATTTAAGAAAATTGAAATCATATCAAGCATCTTTTCTGACCACAATGCTATGAGATTAGAAATGAATTACAGGGAAAAAAACGTAAAAGACACAAACACATGGAGGCTAAACAATACGTTACTAAATAACCAAGAGATCACTGAAGAAATCAAAGAGGAAATCAAAAAATACCTAGAGACAAATGACAATGAAAACACGATGATCCAAAACCTATGGGATGCAGCAAAACCAGTTCTAAGAGGGAAGTTTATAGCTATACAAGCCTATCTCAAGAAACAAGAAAAATCTCAAATAAACAATCTAACCTTACACCTACAGGAACAAGAGAAAGAAGAACAAACAAAACCCAAAGTTAGCAGAAGGAAAGAAATCATAAAGATCAGAGCAGAAATAAAAGAAAGAGAAACGAAGAAAACAATAACAAAGATCAATAAAACTAAAAGCTGGTTCTTTGAGAAGATAAACAATATTGATAAACCATTAGCCAGCCTCATCAAGAGGGAGAAGACTCAAATCAATAAAATTAGAAATGAAAAAGGAGAAGTTACAATAGACACCGCAGAAATACAAAGCATCCTAAGAGACTACTACAAGCAAATCTATGACAATAAAATGGACAACTTGGAAGAAACGGACACATTCTTAGAAAGATATAACCTTCCAAGAGTGAACCAGGAAGAAACAGAAAATATGAAGAGACCAATCACAATTAATGAAACTAAAACTGTGATTAAAAATCTTCCAACAAACAAAAGTGCAGGACCAGATGGCTTCACAGGTGAATTCTATCAAACATTTAGAGAAGAGCTAACACCCATCCTGCTCAAACTCTTCCAAAAAATTGCAGAGGAAGGAACACTCCCAAACTCATTCTACGAGGCCACCATCACCCCAAAACCAGACAAAGATACTACAAAAAAAGAAAATTACAGACCAATATCACTGATGAATATAGATGCAAATATCCTCAACAAAATACTAGCAAACAGACTCCAACAGCACATTAAAAGGATCATACACCATGATCATGTGGGATTTATCCCAGGGATGCAAGGATTCTTCAATATATGTAAATCAATCAATGTGATACACCATATTAACAAATTGAAGAATAAAAACCATATGATCATCTCAATAGATGCAGAAAAAGCTTTTGACAAAATTCAACACCGACTTATGATAAAAAACTCTCCAGGAAGTGGGCATAGAGGGAACCTACCTCAACATAATAAAGCCCATATACAACAAACCCACAGCAAACATCATTCTCAATGGTGAAAAACTGAAAGCATTTCCTCTAAGGTCAGGAACAAGACAAGGATGTCCACTCTCACCATTATTATTCAACGTAGTTTTGGAAGTCCTAGCCACAGCCATCAGAGAAGAAAAAGAAATAAAAGGAATACAAATTGGAAAAGAAAAACTGTCACTGTTTGCAGATGACATGATACTATACATAGAGAATCCTAAAAATGCAACCAGAAAACTACTAGAGCTAATCAGTGAATTTGGGAAAGTTGCAGGACACAAAATTAATGCACAGAAATCTCTTGCATTCCTATACACTAACGGTGAAAAGTCTGAAAGAGAAATTAAGGAAACACTCCCATTTACCACTGCAACAAAGAGAATAAAATACCTAGGAATAAACCTACCTAGGGAGACAAAAGACCTGTATGCAGAAAACTATAAGACACTGATGAAAGAAATTAAAGATGATACCAACAGATGGAGAGGTATACCATGTTCTTGGATTGGAAGAATCAATGTTGTGAAAATGACTATACTACCCAAAGCAATCTACAGATTCAATGCAATCCCTATCAAATTATCAATGGCATTTTTTAGGGAACTAGAACAAAAAGTCTTAAAATTTGTATGGAGATACAAAAGAGCCCGAACAGCCAAAGCAGTCTTGAGGGAAAAAAACGGAGCTGGATGAATCAGACTCCCCTGACTTCAGACTATACTACAAAGCTACAGTAATCAAGACAATATGGTACTGGCACAAAAACACAAACACAGATCAATGGAACAAGATAGAAAGCCCAGAGATAAACTCACGCACCTATGGTCAACTAATATATGACAAAGGAGGCAAGGATATACAATGGAGAAAAGACAGTCTCTTCAATAAGGGGTGCTGGGAAAACTGGACAGCTACATGTAAAAGAATGAAATTAGAACACTCCCTAACACCATACACAAAAATGGATTCAAGACCTAAATGTAAGACCAGACACTACAAAACTCTTAGAGGAGAACACAGGAAGAACACTCTTTGACATAAATCACAGCAAGATCTTTTTTGATCCACCTCCTAGAGTAATGGAAATAAAAACAAAAATAAACAAATGGGACCTAATGAAACTTCAAAGCTTTCACACAGCAAAGGAAACCATAAACAAGACCAAAAGACAACCCTCAGAATGGGAGAAAATATTTGCAAACAAACCAATGGACAAAGGATTAATCTCCAAAATATATAAACAGCTCATGCAGCTCAATATTAAAGAAACAAACAACCCAATCCAGAAAAGGGCAGAAGACCTAAATAGACATTTCTCCAAAGAAGACATACAGATGGCCAAGAAGCACATGAAAAGCTGCTCAACATCACTAATTATGAGAGAAATGCAAATCAAAACTACAATGAGGTATCACCTCACACCAGTCAGAATGGGCATCATCAGAAAATCTACAAACAACAAATGCTGGAGAGGGTGTGAAGAAAAGGGACCCCTCTTGCACTGTTGGTGGGAATGTAAATTGATACAGCCACTATGGAGCACAGTATGGAGGTTCCTTAAAAAACTAAAAATAGGGAGCAGGAGGAGCGGGAGGAAAAAAAAACAAAAAATACTAAAAATAGAACTACCATATGACCCAACAATCCCACTACTGGGCATATACCCAGAGAAAACCATAATTCAAAAAGACACATGCAAAAAAAAAAAAAAAAAAAAAAAAAGACACATGCACCCCAACGTTCATTGCAGCACTATTTACAACAGCCAGGTCATGGAAGCAACCTAAATGCCCATCGACAGATGAATGGATAAAGAAGGTGTGGAACATATATACAATGGAATATTATTCAGCCATAAAAAGGAACGAAATTGGGTCATTTGTAGAGACGTGGATGGATCTAGAGACTGTCATACAGCGTGAAGTAAGTCAGAAAGAGAAAAACAAATATCGTATATTAACACATACATGTGGAACCTAGAAAAATGGTATAGATGAACCAGTTTGCAGGGCAGAAATTGAGACACAGATGTAGAGAACAAACCTATGGACATCAAGGGCGGAAAGTGGCACAGGGGAGGGGGGTGCTGGTGTGATGAATTGGGAGATTGATATTGACATATATACACTAATATGTATAAAATGGATAACAAGAACCTGCTGTATAAAAACAACAACAACAACAAAAAAAACCCCAAAATATCACTTCACACCTGTTAGAATGGCTATTATCAAAAAGATAAGAAATAACAAGTGTTGGCAAAGATGTAGAGAAAAGGGAACACTTGTGCACTGTTGGTGAGAACATAAATTCATGCAGCCACTATGGAAAACAGTATGGAGGCGCCCTAAAAATTAAAAATAGAACTACCATACAATCTATCAATTCTACTTCTGGGTGTTTATCCAAAGAACACAAAAACACTCAAAGAGATACATGCATCCCCACATTCATTGCAGCATTATTTACAACAGCTAAGTCATGGAAACAACATAAGTGTCCATCAATAGAAGAAGTGGATAGAGAAATTGATATATATACACAACAGAATATTATTCGGCCATTAAAAAGAATAAAATCTTGTCCTTTGTGACAACATGGATGGACCCTGACGGCATTATGCTAAATGAAATAAGTCACACAGAGAGAGACATACATTGTATGATCTCACTTTTATGTGGAATCTAATACAAAAACAAAAACCCAAGCTCATAAATACAGAGAACAGACTTGTGGTCACAAGAGACAGGGGGTGGGGTACAGGTGAGCAGAATGGGTGAAGGTTGTCACAGGGTACAAATTTCCAGTTATAAAATAAGTCCTGGGAATGTAATGTACAGCATGGTGACTACAGTTAATAATATCGCTTTGCATATTTAAAAGCTGCTAAGAGAATAAATGTTAAAAGTGCTCATCCTGAGGAAAAAACTTTACAACTATGTATGGTGCCGGATGCTAACTAGGCTTATTCTAGTGACCGTTTTGCAATATGTGTAAATATCAAATCATCACATTGTACACCTGAAACTAATAATGTGTTATATGTCAATTTTAAAAAAGGACGCTGCAAAATAATCCAATAATGCATTTAAGTACACTGTTTTGGCAGCATTTCTCTTAAATCTTAAATTTTGAATGAATAAGTTAACGTTAAAAAAAAGACAGTGCAGAGTTCAAAAGAAAGATGAATTTGGTTTGACAAGTGCTGCGACTGTGGTGTCTGTGAAGCAGTAACATGAACCTGAGAGTAGGACAATAGGAGAGAAGCCTAGACTGGGAGACTGAATGATCAGGTGAGAAGTAGGAGTCAGAGCCAGAGAAGAAATTGAGGGATACATTTAGAAAAATGTATCAGTAAAACAGGGCTCCCAAGAGAACCACTGTTTAAAGGATGAAGGAAGACAGGCCTTGAAAGGAAATGGAGAAACTGCTGGAAAAATAGGAAGAAAACCTGAGCGCAGTCACAACCACCCTGACTCTCTCCCCACTGATCCCTTTCCCCAGGCTCCTTCCTAGATGAGAGCAGCCATTCACGGTTCGAAGCTCACCTGGAAGCCCGACCCTGGTAGGAGAATCCTTGTCTCTTAAAATAATCAACTGCATCCTCAGGGCAGGTCTTCAGAGTGTTCACTCGCACAAATCGAGGCACCTGGGAGGCTAGGAAACCATCAGCAGTGAGTGGGCAGGAACATGGACGGCTCTCTCCTGAGGGCCCGATGGCTACCTCCACCTCCACAACTCCTTCCAGCTCACCTGGGCCAGGTTTGGATCCCCCTTCCAACAGGTCCTCATTCTGGCTCACACCTCGGCGAACCTTGAGCCGGGCCAACTCGGCCTTCAGCCTTGCCTGGTGCCGGTCCAGCAGAGGCTTCCATCGGCCCCCGCGCCCTTTAAAGCCTCTTCCCAGCAATAACTCATATACTAGCACCTGGAGATGGGGAAAGGAAAACAGAAAACCTTGAGCATGAATATCTTGGAACGCCACAGTGTTGGAATTGGAAGAGCTAAACAGACCACCTGTAAAGACGGTAACAGGTAAAAGTGAAACACCTCATTCAAGGTCACACAAGAAATTAATGGCAGATACATGATTTGAACCTGGTGCCTTGCTTCCCAATCCTGAACCCTTTCCCCACGGCTTCTCACCAGGAAAGCTCTGGATGCCAACCCTCCTCCCTGGTCAACGTCACAGTTTTGTTTTGCCTAGAGAGTCCCTGCCGTCGCTACTTTGCACTTCCGTTCTTTATCTTTCACACAAGACTCGAAGGTAAAGCATGTTTATCCCACCTCAATTCATAACCCAGCGAGGGGCTGCGCCTTCTCATTTCAGAGGAGCGACTTGACAGAGTCACACCGTGCACGGTGGCGGAGCTGGGACCAGGTTAGGAGGGGCTCACCCCGCCCGCCCCGCCCCCCCCACCCCGTCACCTTGGCCAAGTGTGGACGCAGCTTCTTCTCGGCGCGGAGAAGGCCGGCGCTGGCTATCACTGCGTCCAGCACGGTGGAGTAGCGCTGCGTCTCGCACACCAGCGCGTACAGCTGCTTCACGTTCTGCGCGAGGCCGAGAGAACCCAGGTGAGGCGGGGGCCGGGCCGGGGGAGGCCCCGGCCGGGCCCCCCTCCCGGGCCCGAACTCCGAACCCCGTACCCCGCTACCTGGAAGCTGCTGCCGTACACCAGCCCCTTGAGGGAGCCCTGGCGACTCTCCACGCCGGCCAACACGGCCGCCGCCGCCGCGTACAACGCCATTCTCCACGCCCACGCGTGCGCCTTTACGGCTCTGTCGCGAAGTGCGCCTGGCTCCGCACCGCCCATCCCGCCCGGACTTCCGGGGTCAAAGGGCACGGAGGTTCCAGATCCGGGAGCCACAGTGCCCATCCAGGTCCCCACAGTGACCATCCAGGTCCTCACAGGGCGTGTGCCAGGTGCCTGGCAGGGAGTGGAGGCCGACGCTGGGAGCCCGGTTCACCACTTCTTCGTAGCTCTTCTCTTTTTTCTTTCAATTTTTGCCGATTTCACAGGCAAACAATGAGATTTTATTGATGTTTTAATTTCTGTGATTGAGGTTGAATATTTTCATGTATTATTGGTCATTTGTATTTCTGTTGTGACATGTAGATGTCTTTTGTTCATTCTTCTACCATCTTTCCCTTGGTGCTCTTTATGGATTAACAATATATACCTCTTATCTTAGGTTTTGCCATTTCTTCCAATTTATTGTTGCTTTTTTTTGTTTTCTGGCCATGCCGCGCTGCCTGCGGGATCCTAGTTCCCCCAAACAGGGGTGGAACCCGCGCACCCTGCAGTGGAAGCACAGAGTCTAACCACTGGACTGCCAAGGAAGTCCCTATTGTTGCTTTTTAATGTGGTTTATAGTTGTTTTGGGCAACATAGAGTTCTCATTTTTAAGATACTTACCTTTATGGTTTCTGCCTTTGATGTCATGCTTGAAAACTGCTTCACGCCGCTACAATATAGAAATCACTTATGGCTTCATCATTTCACACTTAAATCCATTTAGAATTAGGTTTGGCACGTGATGTGAGAAATGGCTCTTTGTTTCCCAATGGCTAGCCTTTTATGCAATCCTTGTGAGGATTCATCTATAGGAACGTTTCCCCAGCCTCACCCATGGGAGGACAGGGATTGTGTGGTATTTGGGTCTACAGCACCCATGTGGTTACTGGTTACATAATGGGTTGATTGAGAAGAAAAAAAAAAAAACCAGTACACTTGTATCTCAAGCATTCAAGTAGACAGGACTCCATGAACTAGAATATTCCAGCCTGTATATTCTCTGTATTACTAATAGCACATAAGCAAGCATTTTGCAAGAAGGTTGACTCTAGTCTACAATAAAATCACTGAGTCACTTAAAGGTTTAACGCATTCCTGTAGCTCTAGGTTGGTTCGTAAGTGATCTTTTAGTGGAACTCTCCTCCTCCCCCATCAAATTACATCATCTGTTTTCTTCATAGTACCTATTCCATATGTGGTTATGATTTATTCTCTGTCTCTCCATCTGGCTCCATGAAGGCAAATCCTTGTCTGTCTTGACACTCATCTACCTTTAGCTCCAAGACCAGTGTCTTTCTCACAGTATGGACTTAATAAATATCTGTTGAATGAGCGAAGGAGTGAATGGATGAACAGAGCACAGATTGATGTGGTTCTGGACAACCAGCTGTACTAGAGTTGACCCATCCTAAAACAATCCCTCCTCCTTCAGGTGAGTGGGTAACAGGTACATCAATATTGATACAAGTCCACAGTTTATTCAGATTTCCTTAGTTTTTACCTGATGTCGTTTCTGTCCCTGAATCTCATCCAGGACACCACATTACATTTAGTCATGTCTCTCAAGGCTCCTCCTGTCTGTGACAGTTTCTCAGACTTTCCCTGTGTGTGGTTACCTTGGTTACCTTAAGGAGTCCTGGTCAGTATTTTGTCGAACGTTCCTCACTTGGAACTCGTCTGTTGTTTTTCTCATGATTAGACTAGGGTTATGAGTTTTGGAGAGAAAGACCACAGGTAAAGGGACATTTTCATTACGTCAGAGCAAGGGCACATAGTACCAAAGTGACATCACTGTTGATGTTAACCGTGACCACCTGGCTGAGGGAGTGTTTGTCCAGTTTCTCCACTGTAAAGCTACTCTGTAACCCTCTGGCCTCTCTGGCAGGATGTCACTATGTGTAGCCCACATTTAAGGAGGCTATTATGCTCCCCCTCCTTGAGGGTGGAGTATCTATGTAAATTACTGGGAATTCTGCACAGATTTATCTCTTCTCCCCCATTTAATTAAACAGTCATTTATTTGTATCAGTATGGATTCAGGGATATTTATTTTATACTTTGGACTGTAATCCAAAATATTTTGTTGCTTAGATTATTCTTGTTTTGACCACTGGAAGTGCTTTCAGTTGGCTCCTATATCCTTTTCACAGGGCTCTACTACTGTACTTTTTTTTTTTTCACGTTTGTCTGGGTTGGAGCATTTCCTTGCCTTCTGGCACTACAAGATACTGAGGCTCACTTGGTGTATTTCCTGTTCTAGTCCCAGAATCTCCAAGGAGCCTCATTCCTTTTATTGTAGAATGGTATTAAGAAATCAAGATCTGAGTGCTAGCTGACCTGGGTCTGTCAATTTTTTTTAATGTTTTACTTATTTTATTTGTTTATTTTTGCCTGTGTTGGGTCTTCATTGCTGTGTGCGGGCTTTCTTCTAGTTGTGGCGAGCAGGGGCTGCTCTTTGTTGCAGTGCGTGGGCTTCTCATTGCAGTGGCTTCTCTTGTTGTAAAGCATGGGCTCTAGGTGCGCAGGCTTCAGTAGTTGTGGCACACAGGCTCAGTAGTTATGGCTCACGGGCTCTAGAGCACAGGCAGGCTCAGTAGTTGTGGCACACGGGCTTAGTTGCTCCGCAACATGTGGAATCTTCCTGGACCAGGGCTCAAACCCACGTCCCCTGCATTGGCAGGCAGATTCTTAACCACTACGCCACCAGGGAAGCCCTGAGTCTTTTAATTTTTAAAATGTGACCATTAGAAAACATAAACCTACATATGTGGCTCATATACTTCTGCTGGACAGCACTGCCTCTGTCCTAAAAATGCCTTCTCTTAATCCCACCTTCTCCCAAACTCTTGACCCAGCTTACTTTTTCCCTTCACTATCAAACTTTTTTTTAAAATTTATTTTTGGCTGCGTTGGGTCTTCATTGCTGCGTGCGGGCTTTCTCTAGTTGTGGCGAGCGGGGGGCTACTCTTTGTTGCAATGCATGTGCTTCTCATTGTGGTGGCTTCTCTTGTTGCAGAGCACAGGCTCTAGGCGCGTGGGCTTCTGTAGTTGTGGCACGTGGGCTCAGCAGTTGTGGCTCACGGGCTCTAGAGCATAGGCTCAGTAGTTGTGGTGCACGGGTTTAGTTGTTCCACAGCATGTGGGATCTTCCTGGACGAGGGATCGAACCCATGTCCCCTGCAATGGCAGGTGGATTCGTAACCACTGTGCCACCAGGGAAGTCCCACTATCAAACTTTTTAAATGGAGAATCAGCAATCTTTGCCTTTACATCTTCATCGCATGCTATTATCTAACTGCCTGCAGTCCGTTTTCCACCAGCTGCACTGAGATGGGTCCCTCCCAAACTACCAAGAATCTCCAAATATTCCTTAGGCCTTTCCTGCTGAATCTGGGGTTTCATGGCACTGTTGAACACACCTTCTTTGTTGGTAAGCTTTGGCTTCTATGACCTCTCCTGCTAGCATACCCTCCCATCTCTCTGCCCGTTTCTAAGGTTCCTTGGCAACCCCGTCTAAGCTGTTCCCCTAGGTTCTGGTGTTCCATTCTCTGACCTCCTTTCTGTCAGTCGGATATTTTCTCCCTGAGCAGACTCGCCCACTCCCACACTGTCATTATCACAGGACAAAGTTAACATACACTAAAGTAGCACAGATGCCCCCCACCCCGGATCAGCCCCCACCATCATCTCCAGGCCCAGCTCCAGCTGCAGCATCCCTTTTGGACCTAGATCCCTGAAGCCTCTTCTCCTCTGCCTGTCTTCCACTTCTTTCAGCTTAAATGCCAACACCACACGAAGAATTAACTGCTCTTTCCTCTGCCTTCTGCACATTGGATGTGTATCAGTTAAGATCTTTCGGTTGCAGGCACAAACACTAACTCTGGTTAGCCAAACAACAGAGGGGATTTATTAAATGGGTGCAGAAGTATGCCATTGTGTCTGTCAGGGTCTGGCTGGAGGCAGAAAGGTGCACATAAGTGAGTAGCTGAGTTTAAAGAAGGGACTGTTTCTAAAAGAACAGTGGGAGTTAAGGGGCCCCTACGGAAGACGGCACGGTGCTCACTGTTCAGCGACAGGAACAAGGGAAGAGCAGCAGAGGGAGAGGGCTGCCTGCCAGGAGTCTTTGGTAGAGGGAAGGCGCCAACGCATAGCCCAGCAGGCAGAAAACCAGGAAAAGAAATACCTCCAACTCCCTCTACTGCCCTGGGATCTCCTGCCAGGCCCTCCCCTCAGCTGAACCCAACAGGAAGCCAGAGGGGTTTGCATTCCAGCGGGGCCAGCCTCCCAGGACACAGCATGGTGGAGAAGGGTGGAGAGTGGAGGTAGACTGATGGAATTGAAGGAAGAGCTGCAAAACCAAAAACCAAGTCTGGAAGGTGTCAAGCATACAGCAACCAAGGCCAAGGCCCGACAGATTCAGCTGATCAAGAGACAACAACCAGCTTTTGATTCAGTTTATTACTTACATAGACAGCAGGAGGAAGATTAGCGAAAGGTGGAAGCTGCACGTGGGCCTTGTTGCCCCGCCGAAAAGGGTGGTGTGGAAATCAAAGGGCTCGTGGCTGCACCTTGACTTGTGGGATATCCCGTTGCTGAGGAGCCAGTTCTAGATGCGGCTAAGCTCTTTTATAGACTGCAGCCCTACTGGGAGGGAAGTGGGGCAGAAAGCTTCAGAGCTTCTCACAGCCAGGGAGGTGATGTCCTGAGTCTCCCGTGAGGATAAAGGTCGGTAAAGATGGCCTTGAGGTAGCGCCTCACGATCTTCCTCCCTCTTCTGTTCCTGGAGGATCGTTCAGATAGGCTGTGGGTTGAGACTTCGTCTGTGTGGCCGATGTGGATTCATGCCAGGGTGACAGGGCAGGGCTGTGCCCCAAGGAAGGCTCTTGGACGGGTCCACAGACCTCAGGGCACAAGGCTGGGGAGCTTCTCTCTAAAGCACCAGACCTCAGATGACTCAGCCCCAGCCACTCTCTCTCTCTCTTCCAATTTTCATGTTCTTGGGAAGGAATTCAGCTGTCCCAGCCTTGGTCTGGGGTGACCACAGGGCAGGCTCAGCATGCACAGACCTGGGTTCTGGACCCACTCCCATGTGCCCGGCAGCTTTCAGGGATGGGCCACACCCCCACCTGGCCCCTACTTGCTTCTGCTCTGCAGGAGTGTCATTTCCATCTTCTCTAACAGAGAGGGAAGTTGAGAGAAGTCTCTGGGGACAGAGCAATGACGGAGTGTTTGCTGTGACTAACCAGAGACCAATGGGCAGGGGGTGGAAGCAAGATGTGGCCCCACCAGAGGCTGGAGCTGCTTTTAAAGGCCTGAGCATAAAGCAGTGGGTACGTACAGCGGTTGATAACTGCAAATCATTTGAAAAGGAAGAAATAACGTCAATTTATGATCCTTAAAGTCATTTAAAGTTCACAGTGATGGGGGGAAGTCATGTGTGGGAGCGTTTCCACCCTCAGGGGGAAGAGTAAGCAGAGATCGCGGTTAGGAGGGCCCAAGGGAAGCCCAGCTTGACCCGCGGGCCCCACGGCCTGGTTCCACTGGTTAATAAGCAGGCTAATAGCCTGGAAAGAGGTTAATAAACACACCCCTGACTGCTGGGGATGGGACCGTGGTCCTTCTCTCCCTATCGTTAAACGTTTCTAGGGACACCCAGGCAGGAAGACCTCCCCGAACGACTGCATAACCTCTGCTCACCAGAGCCGGTAGGACCCCTCAAGCCCCCGTGCCCCCCTGGGAAGGCAGCCCCCCGAGCAGCGCTACAGCTTGGTGGGCTGCGGGCGGGCGAGGTGGCTGGGCCCGCTGGGCGGGGGCAGCACCAGGGGCAGGGAGTTGCTGCCCCTCTCGTGCCAGCACGTGTCCAGGATGGGGTAGAGCTTGCCCTGGAAGTCGGCCTGGAACGTGTAGAGCGGCCGCAGGTCGTCAGGGCGGTCGGCGTCGAAGAAGGTGAGCTCGCCCTGCTCGTAGTGCAGGTAGACGCCGATGCGGTGAGGGTGGCCAGCCACGGGCAGGGGCGCCCGCGGGCAGCCAAAGGCCTCGTACACCCGGCCCTCCTTCAGGCCGATGAGCCACACGCCGTGCCCTGGGGACTTGCTCAGCTTGCCCTTGCGACTGGCTGTGCCCTTGATGACCCCCAGGCGCCAGTCGCTCTTGCTGCCCACCACCACCTCCCAGTAGTGGCGGCCACAGGAGAAGCCCCTGCTGGCCAAGACGCAAGTGCTGTAGTCGAAGCGCTCGGGCTGGCTGGCGCGCCGCTGGGCCAGGAGCCCACACTGCACCACCGTGTTGCCCTTGGAGAGCTCCAGGAGTGGGTGGGCCGTGGCAGGATCCAGCTTGAGGGACTCCGGAGCTGGGAGAGATCAGAGGAGATGTGTATTCAAGCCTCGCAGAAGGCGGCAGGCCCTGCCCCAAGGGAGGCCGATGGCAGGCCCTGAGCTCCTCGGGAGAACTGAGTCGGCCTCTTCCCTGTATCCGCAGGGCCTAGAAGGGGCGGGGCCTGGAGCAGGCAACCCTGAGGACATTTGCCGAATGAGTGAATGATGCCTAAGGGTGGAGAATGGGCTGCTGCAAGCCCAGGCATTCTGGCAAGGGAAACGGTGCAGGCGGCCTGCCTAAGGCGGAGGTGCCAGTGGAAGGATCTGGGAGACGGCCTGTCACGTGGGCACCTCAGCTTCACTCCCCAGGTTTTCTGGAGCCTCTAACAACGGCAGTGGTTTCTTGGATACCCTAGCAGCCCAGTCAAGGACAAATTATCCCAACTGACCTCTTTGCTCGCTGCCAGCTAAGCAGTTTACACCTAAAACGTGCAAACAGCATTCATGGTTCAGAGATTACCTGCAGGTTTTGTTCCCCCCTTTCCCCCTTTTGTTCTTATATCAACCCTGTTTGTGCCTTTGTTGGATGAAATCAGTCTATTGTTTGATCTTATGTGCTAGTAATGAAGGAGTTAAAGGTCCGAGTTATTTTTTGGCAGAGCAGCCGCTGCCATTTATTAAGTACTAAACTACACACACACACAGACACACACACACAGACACACACACACACGTCTACTTAGAAACTATGCAGCCCAGCAAGGTGGGCTCTTTACAGATGAGGAAACTGAGGCTCAAAAATTACACCACTCTCCCAGTCACTAGTAAGAGATGGAACGGGGCTTGAGCTCCCCCTGCTGGCGGAAGCCCACCACCGCGCCCTCACCGTTAGCTGTGCCAGCCCCCCCTCCAGTTCTCTGCACCTCATACACTGGAAGGAGGATGGGTGGGTGGGGTCTCACCTGGCAGAACCTTTCGGAAGAGCCTTTTCCACGCAGTCAGCTTGATGTCAGCCTGGTGCAGGCCTGGTTTGAAGGAGATGGGGCTGAACGCGCCTTCCAGGGGCCGGGCCTGCTGGAGCTCTGCACTGGGGGCAAAGGTCCACAGTGATGGTGGAGCTGCTTACCGTGCACCCCAGCCCTTCACCCAGATGCAGGTCCAACCAGCCAAGCCACAGCTCAGAAGACCGTGCACTGAAGATGCCCACCGTGTACCCGCCCCCCTCTGAGGACCTGCCTCCTTCCTGGAAGGGGAAACACTCTACATCAGTAGCTCTCAAAGTGCAGGTCTGGGAGCAGCAGCAGCATCTGGGGGCTTGTTAGAAACGCAAATTGTCTTGGGTCCCACCCCAGGCCTGCTGAATCAGAACTCATTACTGGGGCCCAGTGGCCTCTGTTTTAATTGAGCCCTCCAGGTGGTTCTGGTGCACTGTTTGAGGACCACTTCTCTGTATCTGGTGACCCTGGCCCCCAGCTCCAGCTGGAGTGGAAACCAAACTCAGTCAGTCAGATCCTCTGTCCATTCATTTAAGTCAATGCTCCTAACCAAATTGTCCTTAAGACTAAGGGAAATTGGAGAAAACAAGGAGACTCTCATAAACGTGGCAGAGGAAGGCTCAGGAACTGCACAGGTGATTCATTTGTTGGGTTTGGAACATGGACCCAACCCCTTCCTACAAGCCATGGTGCATGTTTCCTTACCCACCATCACCCACCTCATCTCCTGTTCTGCTCTGCACCATCCTTTACACCCATGATACTGAAATTCTCACAATACTCCAAACCTGCACACACTTTACCCTTTCACGTGAGTCAGCGTGCCTGGCAAACGCCTGTCCTCTGCCCTTCTCAGCCATCCCACCTGTGTGCTGTCTTTGCCGATCTCCCCCCAGTCACCTCCCCCTCTGTGTTAATTCTTTAGCTTGTGTGAACTTCTACTGTTCTAGGTGCCCATAGTGATGTAACCATACTTCGCCGCCGCCTCCCACAAGGCTTGGAGACCCCTAAAGGCAAGGCTGTCACTTTCCCTGGGCTCAGTACTGAACCAGATGTGGGCAGCTGCTCCCGGCACCAGTAAAACTGAAGGGAGGATCTAGTGGAGATGAGACGCCCATGCCCGCAGCCACCAGGCCCTCGCTGAGAGTGCCCTCCGAGGTTATTACCTGGAGGCCATGGCATGGTACTTCTGGAAGACAAGAGGGAGGAGGGTTAGAGCATGGACGAGGCTATGCGGAAGCCGACAGGAAGGGGGAGGCGCTTGGAGCCCCAGTGGCCTTGGCACAGGGGACACTCCCTTGTCCACTCACCCGGATGAACTCATGGTGACTCTCGTTGCCGAACTGCTCCAACACACCCACAGCCTGGACTAGCCGCTCCCGAGCGCCCCGGGCCTGCTCCAGCTGCATGTCCAGGGAGGCCACGAGGCCACGGGTGTGACCCTCCACCCCCTCCAGGCAGCGGGCCTTCTCCTCATCCACCAGATGGTGCAGCTCCTGGAACTCACTACGGATCACCCAGCTGAAGACATCAGACTCATTCTGGGACAGGGAAGGGCGGGTCAAGGCAGGAGCCATGGCTGACCTCGGCGTCCCCAGAGCCTGGCAGCTCGGGCCTTCTGACCAGGCTGGTCCTGGTACCCAAGTCCCAGGGCTGACTCCTGCCAGGTGTTCACACACTGTGCCTGGGGATCCCGGATGTGGCCCCAGAGAGAGGACGACAGTGGCAGGGCAGGGGCTGGGCCCCCAGCTCCCAGTTCCAACACAGTGGCTCTCCTTTTGCCCATCTTTGCTAACAAGTGTGAACGTAAGATTTTGCTTTATCACGGGGTTCCACAACTGAAAAAAAGTCTGAAAGGCCCTGGAGAGCAGACTTTGGAGTGAGATAACAAGGGTTCCCCGTGTGACCCTGAGTTCTGCCTCCATCAGATGGGGTAAAGCGGGCTCCCTCTCCAGGATGAGGAAGATTAATTGAGTTGACTTTCAACGGATGCCGGTCTCCTGCTCGTTTCATGACTACCTGTAGGGCCCAGGCTCCACAGACTCCCAGACCCAAGTACCCCTCATTTAGGAAAAGCAGACAGCCACCCAGGGCTTCAAGCCTTTCCGTGCCTGTGCTCTAAGGTACTAGGAGGGCGTTGCCCAGGCTGTCAATGTCAAGCAGCCACAGGTGGCGGAGGGCGGGCAGTCATGCCCACGTGTTAAGCTGTTTACCTCCGGGACTTGGGTTCTAGGTTATCTCAGTCTCAAGGACGTGGAGGACACAAGCCAACTTGGCGACAGTCCTGACAACTGTGCTGAATTCCTCCAAGAGCCTTTGCACTTCCCCCACCCCACCCTGGAATGCTTTGAATTCTGGCTTTAAATGGAAGGCATGGCTTCCTGTGAAGGACAGATTAGAGCTGGGCTCTGCAGGAAAGGGAAGGCAGGTGGCCGGCCCCAGGGGAGGGCACGGAGGGGCGGGGCGCTCACGACAATCCGGGTCCTGTTGTTCACCAGTCTGGCGATTTGCTCCTCCACCTTCTTCTGCTCCTGCTTCAGGTCGGAGATGAGGGCTGCTAGCTCCTCCTGGAGGCAACAGGCCCCATAAGCCGCTGACCCCTTCACCCCCACCCCCCACCCCCAGCTCCCGGGGGCAGCCCCGATGGCCACAAGCACAGAATAGGAAAGGCTATTCAAGAATATTCCACACTGACAGCACGGACTGCCTGGACGGATCTCCACGTCATCACTCTCTATGCCGTGGACAGAGATGCTACACGTCGTTACAGCCACCAGAAGTCACCACACAACATCCAAGTGGGGCGACTGCCAATCTGAAGTCAGCACTCCCTGCGTGGAGTGCTGCCCGTAGGGAACCCACCTGGGAAACTTGCTGGTCACCAGAAGGTCCAGAATTAGTGGGCATTTCATCAGGAGTCATCACAGAAAGGCTGGCCCCAAGTGAAGCCAATGGTGCATGCAATGGCCCAGGGAGGGGTCACCTGGTGACCCCCCACTCCCTATGAAGACCTGAATCCATCTCCAGCAGGCTTGGGCCCAGCCTGGATTTAGGGCCTCCCAGGCTGAAGTTAACTTCTCCTAGGTTGCCCTGGCCCCATATCTGACTTAACCTTAGGGATCCAACCAGAACCACCTAGAGCACCAACTGGCCGCACGACCTAATGCAGCCCTGCTGGTTTGTGCCCATGGAGTGCGCAGAATCTTTGGCTTAGACAGTGCCCAAGCAGAAGTCAGCTGCAAGAGCCTTTCCGGAAGGGAGCTAAGAAAAAAATAGAGCCAGCATGGAGATAAATGAACACAGAGTCCTTGCTCTCCATAACAAGGCATCGATCTCATAGGAGCCTGAGAAGGGCATCCCAGTGGTAACCCTCCCAAGGCAAAGAAAGATGGGACTAGTTCCTTCTCATCAACTGGGCCACAGTGAGTGGAAACAGAATTATGCAAATAAATAAAGTATCTTAAGATCCCAATCAATAGGAGAAAACAGGAATGCATGAAAGAGATCTGATAATGGAACGTAACTTAGTTGCAGCACACGGAGGAGTCTTGAGATCATAAAAACCCACATCCGAAAGCAGGACCCAAGCCCTCCCAGCTCCTAGCCAGAAATGACGGGCTCCCAGGAGTCTCCTCCTCCGCCAGGCAGCCCTCTGCTGATAAAACTCGACTCAGTTTCACTGTACTGCAATTTGGTTTCCTCCTTTCACACTCCCCTAAAACTACTCTTGCCAAGATAACCAATTCTTACTGCTAAACCAGACAGGCTCTTTTCAATCAGCAGACATTTCACACAAGTGATTTCCTTCTTGTCAAAATGCTCTGTTCCTCTGATTTCCTGGAGGCTACATTCAGCCAATGTTCCCGCTCCCTCAGTGAATTCCTTCTGGCTCCTTTTCAGAGTTTTCTCTCTACCCAAATCTTAAGTCCTGATGCTCCTGGGGGCATCATCTTCCCCATCACTCCTGCAGACTCTCCTGGTTGGTCTTCGCCACACCTGTGGCTTCAACGACCGCCTGTATGTAGATTACTCCTAATCTCTTACTCCCAGCCTCACTCTCCAATCTATCCTCTGGCAGAGCGATGGAGCCACATCACGACTCTGCTTAAAACCTTCCAACCCTGGTTCTCTGAATAAACCCCTAATCCCATCTCATGTCACACAGGCCTTTTTATGACCTGACCCCCGCTTACCTCACCTCACTCTCCCTCGTGCTTATTGGAACAATGTAGAATTCCTCAAATGTGCCATGCTGTTCGCCTCCTGGTCTTTTGCACGCGCTCTTTTTATACTTAGGATGCTTTTCCTCCCTTTCTTTTCCTTTCAAGTCCTCCTTATGGTTCAGGTCTCGGCTTACCAGTCCACTTCCTCCAAGAAGCCTTCCCTGACCACCTGAGACCACGCAGGAGCCATGTTCCAGATGGTCTCACCATTGCCTGCACTTAACCTTGACAGCAGCACCTGACACACGGGACTCTGTCAGACCCCCAGACTGTGAGCTCTGGTGCAGGGTGAACTTCTCGCCCACTGCTGTACCATGGGCGCCAGTGTAGCACCTAGCACATACTAGATGCCCAGGAAATGCCTGTGGGTAGGGGAACTTGGTGGACGACCTGGCTTGACCCTGTGCACCTTTCCTACTTCTCTCCCAGGGTTGAAGGAGCAAAGAAATGCTGCCCAGAGCACTCAGCCAGGAAAGCCCTGCAACAGCTTCCAGGGGCCCCTCTGTCTACGGATCTCAATGCTTTTCCCTCGTCCTGCCCCCTCCCCTGAATTTCCTCATTCCTCATCCTTACTGCCCCGAGCCGCCCACCCACCCAAACACTGGGCCAGGTACCCTATTACAATTTACTTCCAAAAGCCCTTCCTGTCCTTCCTTGATCTGGTGCCAGGGGAATGAAAACTGGCCTTGGTGAGTCCTAGCTCTGCCACTGACAAACTGTATGAGCTTGACTAAGACCCTTACCTTCTTGGAGCCTGTTTCCTTATTTGCAAGTACGACAATAACCTCACTCTTCATAAACCTTAGATCAATAGACTAACCTAAGATGGTATCATTATTATTATTCTTCATCGTAAACAGTGATCTGCTAGTTCTGAGGGAACAGTCCATGAAGGCAGGAATCCATTGATTCCACAAATACATTTTGGGCATTTACTACCTGGCTGGCACGGTCCTAGGCACGGAAATATCCCAGGGAATGAAACAAAGTCCCTGTCTTCACCTGCCTGAGAGTGCAGTCCCCTGAGCGCTCAAGAATCTAATGAGGGCTACAGAGAAGACTAAAGCAGGGGAGGGGGCTAGCACGTGACGCAGGGGGCTCTCCATCCGGTGGGTCACCTAGTCCCCAGCACCTGGAGACTGGAGCCGCTGCTCAACAGGTGATCGGTGGATGAGCAAATGCTCCGCAAGTTCTGCTCCAGAACAAGGCTGACCCTGGACCCCTCTGTGCCGGGCGATGGCCCCAAGGCCTCAGGACCCGGCTCTGTGTCCCCAGGGGCGGCCCGGCTCCCCACCCCCCAGCAGCCTCACTGCCCACCTTCATGCGGCTGTAGACAGTAGAGACAGGCGTGACCCGGTGGTGCTGGTGGGAGCCCAGCAGGCCGCAGAGGCCGCAGATGAGCTCCTGGTCCTTCTCACAGAAGAGGCTGAGAGGGTTCCGGTGGTGCGCACAGACCTGGGGCTCAGGGTCCCCGGGGAGCTGCAGGGCTTCAATCACCCTCGCCAGGGAGACGTTAGGCGGGGAGCTGCTGCAGTCCACCTCCTGCCGGCACACAGGGCAGCGCAGCTCCGAGTCTGGGTGACGGGACAGGGACAGCAGGCAGCCCTTGCAGTAGGAGTGGCCACACTGCAGCATCAGGGGCTCCTTGAAGACCTCCAGACAGATGGGGCACTGCAGGCGGTCCTCCAGCTCGGGCATGCTCACTTGCCACGCCATCCACGGAGCCTGCTGGAGCCCAGGGCGGCCTCCCTGGAGCCTGCTCTCTCCACTCCTTTGGCCCCCAGTCCCCAACGGCCCTGAAAGGAGAGGCTGTTAAGGACGCCAGTCTTTGATTCCAGTCCTGACCCGCTATGACTTTGGATCTGTTTTCCCATCTTTAAAACAAAGGGCTTAAATGAAAAGTGTGGTCAGTTGGAGGTCCCGGAGTCAACATTTTTAACTCGGATTTGGAGGTAAACATGAAAGAGGCCATCTGCAGGGTCATATGGAGTGACACTAATATTGCAAGCTCCAGCCCAGTAGGTGTCCTGACCTAGAACTGGAGAGCAAAAACAAGCCAAGGCCTTTCCCACCTTCTAGATCAGTTCTCAAACTGGCGAGCAGCTGCTGGAAGCAGAGTTACCATAGAATTCCTGAGTCACCCCTTCACACATCTCAAATGAACCCCAGAAACCTGCACTGACAATTGACACCTCCAGGCCACTCTAAAGCGGAGTTCTGTCTTAGAACAACACTGTTCCAGAGAGTCTGGGACCCTGGAGAGTGGTCTGCTGAACTCCCACCCTGCTCCTCTGTAAACACTGACTGGCGTCTCACCAGAAGTCGGCAGTGGGCCAGGGGAACCCCACACTGGACTACCTGGCTTCTCGGGATCCGCCGAGCCCCCCACCGGGGCCTCACACCAGCATCATTGACTTGATCTGCTCCGCCTTCTCTTCTCCCCAGGATGGGACAGCAGATGCAGAGATCTGGGGATTGTAGCTGGACACCAGTTCTACCTAGTCTCTGCTCCTTTCCTCCTCCCCTTTCCCAGAAACACCCTGGTGTCCTCAAGGTCACTCAGAATCAGGTGGAACTAGGCCATATCACGGGACCGGGGAGGCAGCCTCTGCTCCGCCGGCTCTGATAGCGGCAATACTCAGGTGCTCGCCTTGGCCAGGCATGGGGGAGGGGCAGAGACAGAGGGACTGGGTACCTATTCATATCTCACAGACCCCAAACGGGAGTGGACTCGTGCTTTGACACAATTCTTTCTGAACCTCAATCTCTCCCTCTCTCTCTCTAGAATAATGAAGGTATTTTTAGTTACCTAGATTTTTAAACTGATGTATAACTTCTATAAAGTGCACAAATCTTAACTACACAGCTGCAGTACAACTTATATGTGTATACTCACTCACAAGGTCAAGATACAGAGGAGCGGGACTTCCCTGGTGGCACAGTGGTTAAGAATCCGCCTGGCAATGCAGGGGACATGGGTTCGAGCCCTGGGCCGGGAAGATTCCACATGCCACAGAGCAACTAAGCCCGTGCACCACAACTACTGAATCTCGCATGCCTAGAGCCCGTGCTCCGTAACAACAGAAGCCACCGCAATAAGAAGCCCGTGCACTGCAACTAGAGAAAGCCCGCGCTCAGCAACAAAGACCCAACGCAGCCAAAAATTAAATAAATTTATAAAGCAAAGATACAGAGGAGCTTCTGAGTTGGTGAACACATCCATGTGCTGGGAGGGTGGTGCACCCCAGTTCCACGGGGACAGAAGTTCCTACACTTTGGACCCTTCCAGACTTCACCCTATATACCTTTTCATATGGCCGTTCATCTGTATCCTTTACCATAAACTGGTAAACATTTTAAAAAAGATCAACATACAGAACATTTTCAGCACCCAGAGGCTTCCTAACGCATCCCCCATTCAGAACCCCTAACACTATCCTGACTTACATCGTCATAGATTAATGTGGCCTGGCTTTGAATTTCAAATAAACAGAATTACATAGCATGTATTCTTTTGTGTCCAACTTCTCTTACTTAATATTGTTGAATTACAAACATTTTTATTAAGGTTATTTCGAAGGTTTAGAAGTTCAATGTCATTTTGTTGTATAGTTAATAAATATTATGGTCATACTCTACTATTCGTATCATGGCCGTGTGATGGGAACTCACTGAATGGAAAAGACAGGGGTGGGTGAGGGTCTCCAGAAGCGTTAAGAAACAAGGAGCTTTGGATCAGCAGGCCACAACCCCTGCAGGCCTAAGCACCCATGTCTGTCAGCGGGGTGAGGTCTCTACCCCAGTGACAAGCTAGACCAAGGTCTGGTATAGGCAGGTAGAAAGCCAATTTTATTGAATTGGACAAATATTTATTGAGAACCTGCTATGAGTCAAGCACTAGGCTGGGTATTAGGAATCCATTAGAGAACAAGACAGACAAGGCTTCTGTCCTTTTGGATTTTATAATATATGGGGGTAGGAGTAGGGTGAGGCCATAAATAAACTATATAATACAATGGCGTTCAATGCTATGCAGGAAGTAAATGGTGTGGTAAGAAAGAGGGAGATGGAGTGGCAGGATTGTGAGGTGCATTCTAGAAGGGAGCAGGACAATCTTCCAGGAGGGATGGTTGAGCTGAGAACTGAAGGATACCAAGAGGCCAGCCACCTGAAAGGAGGGCAGTCCAGGCAATGGGTAAGCAAGTGCCCAGGCCTGAGGCTGGAAAGAGTTCCGTACAATTGACCCTTGCGCAGTGTGGGGTTAATCCTCATATACCTTAGAGTTGGCCCTCTCCACCCATGGATTCCACCAACCACGGACGGTGCAGTACTGTAATATGTACTATTGAAAAATGTCTGCGTATAAGTGGACCCTCGCAATTCAAACCCCTGTTGTTCAAGGGTCAACCATATTTGTGAGATCCACCAGAGAGGGGGCCTGGGTGGCTGGATCACAGTTAAGCCAGAGGGAACATCAGAAGATGAGGTCAGAGGGGTTGGCAGGGAGGGCCCTGTAGACCAGGGCAAAGGTTTGGATTTAATTTCAAGGGCAGTGGGAGCTATTGGCGGGTTTTAAAGGAAGGGGATATGATCTGATTTATATTTTTAAAAGATCCCTCTAGCCGCTGTGTAGATAATAGATCACAGTGGCTAGAGCACCTGGGTGGGTGGATCATGATGCCAAGGAGATTAAGGTGAAAAAGGCAGACGGGAGAATCCAGAGTCAGATGCCTGACTGAGGACAACCAGGTGAAGCAGCTGAGTAGCCCAGTGGTCTGCAGACTTCAGCAGACACAAGAAGCACATGGGGGCTTGTTAAAAGAGAAACCTGTGTGCCCAGGCCCCAGACTTTCTGATTCAGGAGTACAGGGAGGGGTCCAACAATTTTGTCCCAATTTTTATAAGTTCCCCGGCAACACTGATGCTGCTAGTCTGGGGACTACACTTTGAGAACCACTGAAAAAGTCAATTGGACACAGGCACCTAGAGCTCTGGTTCCCAGGGGAGGCTCTAGGCTGTCCTGGTATATACTTAAACCTGGGAATGGTTGGGCTCTCTCAGGGACTGGGAATAGAGAAGGGCAGGGGTCCACAGACAGGGCCCTGAGGTTGCTAATGTTTAGCGGTCAGGAAGAGAAGGATGACTGAGAAGGGACAGCCAGACAGGTAGGAGGAAAATCAGGAGGATATGGTGACCAGGAAGGTGTGGCAGGCAGAATGGTCCCCCAAAGATACCCATGCCCTAATTCCTGGAATCTGTGAATACGCTACCTTACATGGCAAAAGGGACTTTGAAGATGTAATTACAGTCATAGAGCTGAATTATCTGGGTGGGTCCAATCTAATCACATGACCTTTTAACAGTAGAGAACTTCCCCTGTCTGGACTCAGAGGGAGATGCAGCAGAAGAGGAGGAAAGCCTGTAAGAATATCAATCAGATAATATTCCCTCCAAGCCTGAGAAGGAATTGGCATGCTGTTGCTGAGTCTGAGATGTAGGGGCCCACGTGCAAGGACCACAGAGTAGCCTCTAAAAGCTAAGGGTCACTGCTGGCTGACACCAAGGACCTGGGGACCTCAGGCCGAGACCTGCATCTGCCAACAAACTGAATGGGCTTTCAAGTGGATTCTTCCCCAGAGCCGCCAGTGAGGCTGATGCCTTGATCTTAGCCCAGTGAGACTGGTGTCAGACTTCTAACGCACAGAACCATGAGACAATAAATAGGTGTTGCTTTAAACAGCTAGTTTTGTGGTCCTCTATTGCAAGAGGGAAAGAAAACTAAATACAGAAGCCAAGAGAAGAAAAGCATTTAAAGGTCAGTCAGGTCAGCTTCATCAAATGCTGACAAGAGTCCAGTTACCTGCGGACAAAGAGGCGTCTGACGGATTTGGCAACAACAGAAGAATGGTGGCGTGGAACAGGGGAAAGTGGTATTGAAGTGAGTTGAAAAGAAAATGGAGGGTAAGGAGGTGTTGACAGAATAGCCGAGAAAGCCTTTGCAGCAACCTTTTGAGTTTTTCCCACAGAGAGTAGGAATGAGACCACCTGTTGCAGCGGGGGACATTTGGGACAAAGGGAGGCGTGTTTGTTTTCAGGCAGGGTATCTGGGGGCACATATAAGCGGAAGGAAACGATCTGTAGTCGAGGCAAGGCAGGGGCAGGAGAAAGAGAATAGCCAAAGACGTCCAGTCCTCGGTTTGGCAAGAGTGGAAGGACGCAGGAGACAGGCTGGAGGGGATGGAATCCAGGGCTATTCTTCCTTTGCTACACAAGAGCGCAGGTGCTGCAGATTTTGCAGCTCCGGTGCTGTGAAGGTGAGGGCCATCACCTTGTTTTCTCGGGAACTGGGCAGTTTCACTTTAAAGTCCTGTCTGCGTCTACGTTTCCCCTGAATGCGATGGAGAAGGACGGAGGGTAGAAATAACCCACGGCTGTGAGGCCTGACCCCTCCAGCAGCCCACCGTCTCTGGGGCCTTGTCCCCACCAGCATGTTCTGCCGGCCACGTGCCCACAGCTTGGCCATCATGTGCCCCACTGCTGATCCTCACCACCTGCGTGTCCCATTCCTTGCGCCTTCGCCACGTGCCACCACACGCCCCTGCCACGGGCCCCCGTCATGATCTTCGCGTCCTCACCGGATGCCTGATCTTGCTCTGCACACCCCTATAATGTGCCCAGTTATGCTCCACGTGCCCCGTCATGCTCCGTGGGTCCTCACTACGTTTCCCATCATGCCCTGCGAGCCCTCAACTCGCGCGGGATCAAGCTCCTTGCGCCCCCACCACGTGCCCTGTCACGTGCCCTGCCGGCCATCCCCTGGCGCGTGGTCCAGCCCCCAGCACCCACTCCCCAGCACCCAGCCCCGGCGTGGGCCCGCAGGCAGTTGGCTGCGGTTGGAGTGGAGCAATGAACGCCTCCTCGCGGTCCCTGAACGGATTGCTGCCGTGGGGTGCGGACGGCAGGGTAAAAAGGGGAGGCCGAGTCTCCGCTGGGAGAAGACAGCGGAATCGAGAGGAAGGCCGCGCGGAGATGGGGGGCAGCACCCGGAGCCCGGGAGTCCTGCAAAGGGACGACGCCTCCAGCCAGGTGAGGGCCCGGGCGCTGGGGAATCAGGAGCCGGGGCCGCTGGAGTCGGGTGTCCCCTGAGGACTCTGAGATCTTCTGTTTCATTCCCCACAAGTCT
The DNA here is from genome assembly GCF_964270905.1 of Leucopleurus acutus. Lineage (NCBI taxonomy): Eukaryota > Metazoa > Chordata > Mammalia > Artiodactyla > Delphinidae > Leucopleurus > Leucopleurus acutus. The sequence goes on from NC_139158.1 coordinate 9,101,333, forward strand.
CGGTACCAGCGGTTAAGTCAAAGGATGCTGGACGTTTCCGGGGACCGGGGCGTGCTGAAGGATGTCATCCGAGAGGGTTCTGGAGAGTTGGTGACACCAGACGCTTCGGTGCTCGGTATGTCGTGCGGCCCTGGGTGCCGTCTGCCCTTGAGAGGCTGGCGATGCCCTAGTGCTGGCAGTTCCTCGGGTTTTAAGGGATAAGCGAGTGAACTCACTACCCCTTAGTGTGAGACCACTGTGAACAAGGGGCTCTGGGAGGCCCCCCAGCCCAGCTCTTCAACCTCAGGGCCAGAGGGCCGGCATCCAGACGTTGAGCGAAGGTTTCTCCTATCGCTCAGGGTGTGGGGCAGTTTAAGGGCATCTGGTGCTCACATTGCTTTTGTGTGACAGAGAGATGAGATGTGGAGGTGTGAGTGCCTTTGGTCCGTTTTCCTCCCACTGTCTCTTTTTTCTGTCCTAGTGAAATATTCTGGGTATCTGGAGCACATGGACAAGCCTTTTGATTCCAATTGCTTTAGGAAAACCCCTCGGCTCATGAAACTTGGAGAGGGTAAGTTCAGAAAAGGAGCTGGAAAAGATGCCGCAGCTTGGGGAACTGATGCAGGGCAGCGCCCTAGGACTGGAAAGCTGTCCAGAGAACTGAGTCTTCAAGTTGGTTTTTCTGAGGCAGGGTTTTGCTAAACGTTGTCTTCCACATTCCCCCGAGACCGAGGTATTTGGGAGATGGCCTGCCTGGCAAGGAAGGTAACCTTTGCATCCTGACTTAAACATGGGGTGCTGCATTCTTCTTTGTTAGTTAACTAAGTACAAATCTATTGAATGACTCTTTTACAAGGCAGGGTGAACAGAGAAGATGTACTCAGATGATTAGAAAGGCTGGGGCCAGTATGGTGGAGATTGACACACTCCAGACAACTAACCTCATGGAGCTCCTGGGAGGCATAAGCAGTGTTTTATGGGAGTGCTTAATGAAGGCCCAGTTAATTCCAGCTGGGAAGACTTCATGGTAGAGGGGGCATTTGAAATGAGCCCTGAAGTTTGAAGAAGGGTTCACTCAAGGTAGAAGCTGGGCCTTGGGGGAGGAGGACAACATTGCAGGAAGAAGGAACTGCGTGAACAGAGACGTAGAGGCCAGAATGCTGCGGAGCCTGGAGGAGTTAGAGTCTGGGGGTGGGGGGGAAACAAGGCTGAGAAGTGAGTTGGGATCACAGTGCAGAAGGCTTGGGATACTTGTGGAGAGATGTGGACGTGAAGGGGGAGGAAATGGATAGCACTGGGACAGGATACTGGGCAAGCTTCCACCATGTATTTTTCATCCCTTCTTCCAGATATCACACTTTGGGGCATGGAGCTGGGCCTTCTGAGCATGCGGAGAGGAGAGGTGGCCAGGTTTCTGTTCAAACCGACCTACGCTTACGGAATGCTGGGCTGTCCTCCCCTGATCCCCCCAAACGCTACCGTCTTGTTTGAGATCGAGCTGCTTGACTTCCTGGATTCTGCTGAGTCAGACAAGTTTTGTGTCCTCTCAGCCGTAAGTTCTGGAGCACAGATGTCAGCACTTGACAGAGTTGGGACGGGTTTGTGTTTTGGGTAATTATCCTGCCCTGCTGAAGATCCTCAGCCCCAGATTCCGCCCCAGCCTCCCGCGTGGTGGTGAGGAGCGGGGGAGTGTCCCGCCACTTGTTAGTATGCGTCTGTCTTAGTTCTGCTGGCTCTTGTGTGTGGGCACATGTGCTAGGCCCAGGGTTTGTTATGGACCACCAGGCTGAACTGACCTTTCAGTCACTGTTTGCCAATTCTCCCTGAAAGACAAGAAACATTTGTTTCTCAACACTGTTTGGTTCCCAGCAAGTCGAGCACTGATAGCTCATAACTAAGGTGATCATATAATTTATTGTCCAACCCAGGACCCTTGAGAGTGAGAGGTACTATTAACCAGATGGGATACCAGGACATTGGGTGTAAACCGGGACAATCCCAGGCAAACTGGGACAGATGGCCTCTGTCTTCATAACTTAAAAATTGCCTCTCCTTTGTAGCCTTTCACTTAACTCATCCCGTAGAGACAAGGCTTTTGATCGTCAGCAGTCACATGCACTCCTTGTTACGGTGTCTCACCCTGGCTATACATGTGGCCTTAGATGTCCACCCCAGGTTCACATCTGTATATGACATCTCCCCAGCTAAACTGTCACCACCTCAAGTGAGAGTTATTACCTTTTTCTCATCTTTCCACAAAGCAGAGGTTCTTGCAGATAACCTGGGTCCCAACTCTCGTGTACTGATTTAGAATCTTTGGGGGTGGGGCTAGGACATCTATTTAAAAAGAGGCTCTACAGGTGATTCTGATGTGTACCAAGGGTAGAGCCTCATGGCCAGAAAGACCAGCAGGGCCCTGGGCGGACCAAGACCTGTTAAATGCTTGCTGGATGAGTGGTTGTCCTGATACGTGACTTCTGTGCTTGACAAGTTCCATCAGTTTCTAATTCTATGAGAAACTGCTTCTTTAGGGAGCATCTCTGGGTAGGACTAAACTAGTAGACTTCATTTTGGCTCTAGTCTGTAGAACAGGAGCAGTAATGGCACTGACCTGCCGTGGCTTCTGTTGGGATTCACAGAGGTGACTTCTGCAGAGCCACCTAGCCCTGTGCTTGGCACACACGTGGCAGTGAACAGAGGTTCCTAACCTAAAGGAGCAGAACTGACAGCTGTAGCGACACTGGCATTGTGGCGTTCAGATTCCTTGCTGGTGTCCTTGTCTTTGATCCTCAGGAGCAACAGGATCAGTTTCCACTTCAGAAGGTCCTAAAAGTGGCAGCTACTGAACGGGAGTTTGGCAACTACCTTTTCCACCAGAATCGTTTCTATGATGCCAAAGTGAGATATAAACGGGTAAGACTGCTTTAAGGTACACGTTTAGACCCTGGAAACTTCCTTCTTTAAAAGGTACAGACTTTTGTCTCTGTCCCTACTCCTCACGTACAGCCGTTAAGAAACATCTTGCTTAAAACTCCGCATGGCAGAGGGCTGGAGGCTAGGCGAGGGGACACAGGGTGTGGGGAGCCGGTGATGTCTGGTTATGGGTCTGGATGTGACTGAGTGGGTGTGTTCACACTGTGAAAATCCACTGAGCTGGATGCTTACTTTTGTACTTAACTGTGTGTGTTTCTCAATAAAAAAAGTTTTTAAAATTCTCTTTCTAGTTCAGGGTTCTCTACCTACTGACTTCTCCACCCCATTTGCCATCTTCATTTCACGTCTCTCTGACAGTGGAGATTCATCTAATTGTGACTCGATTCTCACCAAGCTTCTGATTGTGATTTGGCTTCCTGTGGAGGTTTTGCTGACAGGAATTCACTGTTGGCCTTGCGATGCATTCAGCAAATATTATAAACACTTTCTGTGTGCCAAACTTTGCACCCTAAGTTCTAGAGGCAAACAGGATAGAGTTTAGGGGCGTTCTGATTTTTGTCTCACTTGCATAGTGACACTAAACATTCAGGATTTGCATTCAGCTGTAAACCACAGAATCCTGAAAAACAGCTTTTCAAATAAACTAGAGGTGTAATATTTCTCACATAAGAAGGGAGGCAGTCAGGGCTTCCCTGGTGGCACAGTGGTTAAGAATCCGCCTGCCAATGCAGGGGACCTGGGTTCAAGCCCTGGCCTGGGAAGATCCCACATGCTGCGGAGCAACAAAGCCCATGTGCCACAACTACTGAGCCTGCGCTCTAGAGCCCGTGCGCCACAACTGCTGAGCCCGTGTTTTGCAACTACTGAATCCCGCACACCATAGAGCCCGTGCTCCACAACCAGAGAAGCCACCACAATGAGAAGCCCGCACACCGCAACGAAGAGTAGCCCCCGCTCGCCGCAACTAGAGAAAGCCCATGTACAGCAACAAAGACCCAACGCAGCCAAAAATAAATAAATAAATAAAATTTAAAGAAAGAAAGGAGGCAGTCAAAGCCTGGCATAGCAGTTCCACAAAGCCATCAGGGATTCAGGTTCCATAGGTCTCTCTGCTCAGCTGCCCTTAAGCGTGTTTTTGTTGTTTTTTTTTTCCCCCAAGATGGTAGTTCAACCTGCAGCATCATGTGCTCATCTGGGCAGGAAGAAGGGAAGGGAGAAGAGTCTGGTGTGTTTATTTATATTAAGAGCTTTCCAGAATTCCTCCTACCCCAGCTTCCCTTTATATCTCATTGGCCAGACCCGTGGTAAATGTCCATTTGCCCTTAGCTGTGTATGTATTAGAAGCTGGGAAGTGTGGTTTAATTAGTACATTGCTGCTTTGAATGAAATGGAGGCTCTGTTAGAAGAGGAGGGAAATACCAATAGACGTTGTCTTTCTCTGACTTATTTCACTTAGCATAATACCTTCTAGGTCCATCCGTGTTGTCGCAGATGGCAAGATTTCGTTCTATTTTACGGCTGAATAATGTCCCATTGTGTATATATACCACATTTTCTTTATCCATTCATCTATTTTGGGGCACTTAGGTTGCTTCCATATCTTGGCTACCGTAAATAATGCTGCAATGAACGTAAGGTGCATATATCTTTTTTTTTTATGAATTGGGAGATGGGGATTGACATATATACACTTTTTAAATTTATTTTATTTATTTATTTTTGGCTGCATAGGGTCTGCATTGCCGCACGCGGGCTTCCTATAGTTGCAGCGAGTAGGGGCTACTCTTCGATGCGGTGCGCAGGCTTCTTATTGCGGTGGCTTCTCGTTGCGGAGCGTGGGTTCTAGGCACACAGGCTTCAGTAGTTGTGGCTTGTGGGCTCTAGAGCACAGGCTGAGTAGTTGTGGCACACGGGCTTAGTTGCTCCGTGGCGTGTGGGATCTTCCCAGACCAGGGCTCGAACCAGTGTCCCCTGCATTGGCAGGCACACTCTTAACCACTGCACCACCAGGGAAGTCCCTATAGTAATTTTTCTTAAACACCAGTCAGCCTTCAGTCATTTTCTTCATTCACTTTCTTGATAGTGGCTTTTGAAGCACAAGAGCTTTTAATTTTGATGAAGTCCAGTTTATTTATTCTTTAGATATTTGTGCTTTCAGTGTCATTATTAATCTAAGACCACAAAGATTTACACCAGTATTTTCTTCTAAGAGTCTTACAGTTGAGCTCTTAGATTTAAGTCTGTGGTCCATTTTGAGTGAATTGTTGTATGCTGTCTGAGGTAGGAATCCAGCTTCATTCTTTTGCATGTTGACATCCGTTTATCATAGCACCATTTGTTGAAAAGACTGCTCTTTCTCCATTGAATGGTGTGGCACCCTGTTGAAAATCAGTTGACTCTAGATGTATATAGGTTTGTTTCTGGATTCTCAATCTGCATTGTTGGGTCTCTTCCACTGATCTATATGTCTGTCCTTATGGGTATCACACTGGCTTGGTAATTAATAAGTTTTGAAATTAGAGAGTATGAGTCTTACAACTTTGTTCTTTCTTTTTTTTAATGTTTTTTGGCTATTCAGGATCTCTTGAATTTCCATATGAATTTTCAGATCCGCTTGTCCATTTTTGCAAATTTTGGTAGTGGTTGCATTGAAAATGTAGAACAATTTGGGCACTCTTGCCATTTTAACAGTATTAAGTCTTCTGATCTGTGAACATGAGATGTCTTTCCATTTATTTAGATCTTCTTTAATTTCTTTCAACAATGTTTTATAGTTTTCAGTCTACAAGTGTTACACTTTAAATTTATTGCCACTTATTTTATTCTTTTTGATGCTGTTATAAATGGAGTTGTTTTCTTAATTTCGTTTTTGGATTATTTATTGCAAGAGTAAAGAAATACAACTAACTCTCATATATTGATCTTGTGTCCTGCAACTTTGCTGAACTCACTTTTTAGCACTAATTTTGTGTATGTGTGTGTGTGTTCTTAGGGTTTGCTATATATAAGACCACCTTCTCTTGACCTCCTGTTTTCCTTCTCCACAGGCCTTGTTGCTTCTCCACCGGCGATCAGCACCCGCTGAAGAGCAGCTCCTGGTGGAGACCGCCAAGCTGCTTGTTCTCCTTAATCTGTCCTTTACGTACCTGAAGCTGGAGCGACCCACCATGGCCCTGCGCTATGGAGAGCAGGCTCTAGTCATTGACCAAAAGAACACCAAGGCCCTCTTCCGATGTGGACAGGTGAGTTGGAGGGCAGGGACTTGGGAATGAATGCCCGAAGAAAGGCAGCAGTGGTGTTCAGCTTGGGCACTGCAGAAGTGCTGTCTTTCCTAAAGTGTGCTTTTAAAATTTTGTCCTTTTGACAGGCCTGCCTCCTCATGACTGAGTATCAGAAGGCCCGGGATTTTCTAGTCCGAGCCCAGAAGGAACAGCCCTTCAATCACGACATCAATAATGAGCTGAAGAAACTGGCCAGGTGAGACCTGTGTTTGCAGGAGTGCAAACAGAGGAAGGAACGTGTGGTGTGGCTGCCACTCTGGCCTGCCCGCTCGGGTGTAGGCCTGTTTGATGTTGCCAGGCTTGTGCTGGGAGGCAGCGCCCCCTAGAGCTGGCTTTGTGAAGTGCTCGGCACTCTGACCCACAGCTCCCAGGCCGTGGGGGGGCAGAAGGGAGGGCGGCTGTAGGACAGACCTCCAAACCACACATGCCTGGACTATTGCCTGCCTCCCTGTCCTGCCCCAGAAGCAAGCACCTTAAAGAGGCGGCCAGTGTGACTTGCAGAAAGGGCAGTGTTCTTCAGATATTCTTCCCTACTCGCCACCAACTGAGGACAGCTGTTCTCAACTGACTGCAGATCCTGGTTTGATGTGAAATGGCTCTTTCGGGTCTAGTCATACCCTAGGGTGACGCTCTTTTTACGCAGGTGATGTGGATACCAACCTTGAAGTAATCTAACTTTTTCTGATTGTAGAAGCTACATGTTCATTGTAGAAAACTTTGACAATTTCAACATAGTTAATCACTGATAATTCCATCACTTCATATTATAACCACTGGGTTTGTTTGTTTGTTTGTTTGGTGCTCTTTGGTTCCTCTGTATTGGTGAGATTTTTCTACTCCTGTTAACATTTTTAAATGTTTAATCCAGATTGCTAGTTAAAGCTTTCTTGCCATTAAAAAAGGTCTGAGGTGTGTGTACCTCTTATTTGGATCCGATTGTTTGCATTTCAGGCCTTTAACACTTCCTAGCAATTTCCTTTCTGGTATTTATAAATATCCTGTCAAGTTAGGTGTGGAAATTTTGGAGTCTGACCATTCTTTAGCAGGAAAATCTCAAGGTAAGTTTGAGGTCTCTGAGTGTGAGGTGTTGCTTGGCAGGACTCTGCTGGGCAGCCTCACTGACAGCGGCTCCCGGCCTTCGAGGCTGCCACCTTTGCAGACGGTGCGCTTTTTGTCCAAGGACTTCCTGAACAGCCCTCGGGAGCCTCCCCTATCCCCCCACCCCCCACCCCCCAGCATTGCTTCCACTCACTCCTGATTCGATTTAAGGCCTGCTGAAGTTTTGGTGTTTCTGGACCTGAGTGGAGAATTCCAGCCACCAGGTGTCACCTCCCACAGAGACAGCCCTTCTCTAACTACTGTGTATTTCTCCCGACAGCTATTACAGCGATTACCTGGGTAAAGAGAAAGAAATGTGTCACCGAATGTTTGCTCCTGGTGAACATGGCTCTACAGTAGGAGAAAACTAAAGGTAAGGAAAGGGCTGATGCATGAAAAGCTTCAGGATTTTGTCTAGTACAGGTCTTCCCTGTAACGGTGGGGTTATGTCCCAATAAACCCATTGTAAGGTGAAAATATCCTAAGTCAACAATGCATTTAATACATCTAACCTCCCAGAACACCCTAACTTAGCCTCACTGGTCTTAACAGTGCTCAGAACGCTGACGTTAGCCTACAGTTGGGCCAAATCAGCCCAAAGAAAGCCTGGTTTTATTATATAATAGAGTGTCGACTGTCTCATGCAGTTTATTGAACACTGTACTGAAAGTTGAACCAGAGTGGTTGTCTGGGTTCAGAATGGCTGTCAGCGTGTCGGTTGTTTACCCTCGTGATTGCGGGGCCGATCAGGAGCTCTGGCTTGCTGCCCGGCATCAAGAGAGCCACTGGGACCGCGTGCTGCTAGGCCGGGAAAAGATCAAAATCCAGAATTTCAAGTACCATTTCTGCTGAACGTGTATCGCTTTTGCACCATCATAAGGTGGAGAAGTCGTGAGTCAGATCATCGTAAGCCGGGGGCCGTCTGTGTGAGGAGGTGGGCTCTTCTCCTCGGCCCCCAGTGACTAATGCTGCCTACAGTGAGGAGAGAAACCCTCCTTCCTGGAGCTGATGGGCCGCTGTGGTGCAGGGGGAGGGCACGTGCTGTGGGCCTTCTCAAAGAAGATCACAGAAGTGAGGGAGGTCCCTCCAGGGCTGGAGGTTAGATTCATAGGTTTGGGAAGCCTTAAGCCTAAAATTGAAAATGGAAATGTTTCATGGTATATGTTCACCTCCCTCACAGTAGCGTGGAACGTGAAGCTGTGAGTATAGTTATTAATGCAATGGTTTATCTGGGTGTTGAAGATAATGCTTTTCTTAATCTGGTTTCTCCCCAAAACCTGAAAGCCTCCAACCTCACCTTCCATCTAACACATCGTTAAAGACGATCCACATGTCGAGCGTGGGAATGGTTGGTGACTGCTAAGTTCCAAGTATTCCGAGAACTAGAGACGGAAGGTTTTCAGAGCAGCAGGGGGTGGGCACGCCCCGTCCTGCTGCACCCAGGGTTTAGCTGCTCGGGGTTGCGGTTTCCCCAGGACTACATGACATAACCCTCTTGTCTGGTTTACTGTTACTTCAGAAAACTAATGGAAACAAAATCACCTGCCTTAAACACCTGCTTAGCTGGGTAGATAGCTCTGCTCTCTTGAGAGAAGTTAAACAAGGGACAACAAGAAAACAGCTGCTGGACGGGCTCGTGATGATAAATCTCTCCTTTGTTGCCTCCTCCATCTCCCTACAAAGGAGGCTTGAGAGAAGAAGGCAGTGAAAAGGCCCATTCATCTCAGGGCTTTCGCAAGTGATCTGTACACTCTTGTCTCTGCCCTGTCAGAAACAGCCAGTCGGTATCAGACGTAACGTCGCCGTCACCACTGACCGTGACCCTGTGACCTTGGCCTTCAGGTCTTGCGGGGACATTGGCGTATTAGCAGGTCTCCTGAGCTGAGACGTGAGCCCGAGGACTTTTCTCGTTTGGCGACTGTCAGTGTCTGCCAGAAGTGGGCGCCCAGTGGCTTTCTGCCAGACGTTTTGAGCTGTGAGCTGGCATGTTCTGCCACTTAATGAAGATCTGATTCTTCCCAGGTCTGTCCTAGAAACAGACTTTGGAAAACCCAGCAGGGAAACAAGTGCCCTCTCTGTTGTCCTCACTTCCCAGCTTTCTGCATCTGGCAGACGTTTTGGAGCCGCTGATTCTTAGATGGTTTCGGCGGTATCCCTAAGTCTCAAGTTTGTCTTATCACCAGCAATGGCCACGATCGTCAGACTCCCACCGCCATTGAGGTTGTAACACGTTTTGGCCTTTGCGTCGTTGGTCTTGCTGCTCCCTTTTTTTCTGTTGTACTTGTGCCTAGTTAGTCACTTAAAATGTCTAGGTTTTTAGATTATGTCGCCAACTAGTTTTAACTAACTAGGATCATTTAAAATGTGTACTTGTCTTCCAAGATGTTAGATGGTACTGACTCGTCTCCATCTTGTCTTCAAAGATGTTAGATACTTCTGGTAGAACAAGAGTTCCCTCAATTGTATTCTCTAAGCCTCTGGTGATAGACGCAGTTTTCTAAGATCAATAGACCTCTATGTCCTTCTTACCTTTGTATTTTGCAGGATCTGGAACCATGCCTAGCATGTGATTGACACTCAGTAAATGTTAGTTGGATCAAATATGAAGTAGCTGAAATGCTAGCCCAGCCTCTTTGAAACTATACCTTCCAGGCTGACTCTTGTATTGGCTGTCAGGAGTCATGTTATTGCCAGTAACAGAAACCCATTTTTAACTAGTGTCCACTAAAAAAGAGGTTTACTGAGGGGATCCTGGGGTAGCTCGCAGAATCCAAGGAGATGGTGAACAGTCAGTAGTCGGGCAGGTAGAGACTGTGGGCCCCAGGGAATCAGTCTCATCTTTGCTTCATTCTCTCCTGCCCTAAGGAATGCCCAGGCATCCATTTACACAGCATTTCTATTGGAGAGGGGTATTCCTTACCCACACCTCCCTCCTCTTCCTGAACCAACTATAACTCCAGTTTGAAAAATCTTGAAGCAGGGCTCTGGCCTGGTTTGGAGGGTGTGGAGTCCCAGTTATCATATCATTTCATCCAAAAGGATTTCCCTGTGTATCTCCAAAAGATAAGGACCACTCTTGCACATTTTCTTTTATTCTCTCAACTGCTTATTTTTCTGTTCCTTTGCTTTGACTTTTCTCTTTTCCGTGTTGTAGACTTTCCACAAATGGTTGGTGTTTCTCGGTTGCTTATTCACATATAAGAATGAAACAGTAAGGAAAGTTGACAGGAGCTCTGTCACCTGGGCAGGGCTTTTCGACTCATCCTTCTTAAGGCTGAACAGATGGGAGCTGACTGAAATGCTTTAAGATCCTTAAATACCACAGGGAGGGGCTTTGCATTGGGCACCAACTCCTATACTAGCTTCCCAGATTTTCCTTGGGTGGATTTCCCCCCCCTAAAATAGGGGGTACAAGTTCTGTATTATTTTAATTTGTATATTCTCAATTTCTAGTGAAGTTGAGCATCTTCTTGCATATTTATTGGCCCCGTATATTCTTTATGCAAATTTCCTATTGATATCCTTTGATCACTCTTAGGTCTTTTCTTCATTGTTGTGTAAGAACCCTTTTTCATGCGAAGGATGTTCACTAAATGTCACATATTTTCTTCTAGTCGTTCTGAGTACTTATATATTTACATGTATCGCTGTTTTCTGTGTGGTCTCTGGAAGTCACATTATGCTTACACTTGACCTGTGGGAGTAGCGGAGGTCTGTAATGAGTGGGCAGGAGAGCTCAGGGGTAATGGGTTTCCTAACAGTTCTTCCTGGAGTCTGAGCATCATGCCACGTCCACAGTGCTCCGTAACGTCCATAAGCCCATTTAATCTTCCCAACATTTTTTTGAGGGAGAAATTATCTCCGTTTTACAGATTGGGGAAGGAATAAAGCTCAGAGAATTAGACCCTTTCCCTGTTTGCGTGTGTGTAAACGACTGTGACCATTTTCGTCTGATTTGCAATGTAAACCCCAGGTGACACCTGAGGCTTTGAATATATTCAGCTTCTTTCTTCAGCTGGAGCATTTTCACTGGTTGCTCAGGGATTTTTTATTCCTTTCTTAGGTGTTCAGGAATTTCCTCCCTCTTCTCTGCTTTTCCATACTTAAGAGAAGCTGAAGCCTTTGGGCTATAGAATTAAGAGGATTGAGCCGTGTTGCTTGGCCAGCCTCAGGGAAAGAGTATCCTAACGGACTTCATAGAAAGTGTTTTCTGGGAAGTCAAAGCAGCCCCCAGGAGGCTCAGGTAGAAATAAAGGCCGAGCTGTGGAGAGTCCATTCCTGTAGTTGATGAGATTCTGGGATTCGTTTAGTCCTGGTTCAGAATGTTGGCCGGAGTGAGCCCCGGAGCAGCAAGCCCCGCAGAGCTCGGTGCCGAGGCTCGAGGGGTCCTCTGGGGTCAGGGGTTCCCTTGTTCCAAAATAGCCTTCCTGTGTCCGGCCCGCACCAGTCAGTTGCCCGGAAACCCTAGGAGCAGAGCATCATCCCTCACGGTATGTGGCCAGATCCAGACGGAGAATCTGTTTGATCCCATTCTTCCCAAAGGGATTAAGGAGAAACTCTCAAACCTGCTGTTGAGTCTATAAAGATATTTCATGCCTCCAGTTAGACTCGTCTGAATCCTGAACAAATAATAACTTGCTTAAGTGTATTTTTATGATTTTATACATTAATTCTGACTGACTTTCCCTGCATCTCCACTTTTTTTTCTCCTCCAAATGGAGATGTATTTTCTCAAGAGTAACAGGGCCAGGCAGGCATCCTCTTGTTCTCAGATGAGGGCCGTGCTGTTTTCCAGGCAAACTGTTACACACAGTCTCTTGATCTTTAGGAAATCTGTGAAATGCCTTTTCTCCCAGCTCAGGGGTGTCATTGAAGTCACCCCTTTGTTGTGTGACTATAAATAACTCCACTTAGGTTGGCACCTCTTCATTTTACCCCTTCCTGGGAAACGTTTCCGCTGGTAGAGCTGCTTTGGCCCGTTCACCTCTCTCTGCAGCCTCTCCTGGCAGCTGTTAACAGGCCCCAAACCTGCTGCCTACTGAGATTTACTTCTGTGCTCTTAGCAGGTGAGGTATCAATGAGGGCTAATTACATGTCAGGCGATAACTAGGTTCCTTTCTCTAATCTTCAAATCAGTGATTACTGAAGTGCCATTACCTTTCCTTATGGGGCTGAAAAATGGGAACTTTGGATTCTCAGTCTCCGTTTGCTTTCTGTGACATCAGCCAAGTCATCTAACTCCTCTGGGCTTCAGTCTTGTCACCTGTAGGATGAAGCGATTAGATCTTTAAGGTCACCCTGTACCTCTTTCTCCTGTCAGATGTTGGCTCAGTTGTTTTTAATTTTTTGGATTCATAATTACCTAATTATGAATAAGCCTTGTCTCCAGGCCTATGTAAGCCAGACCCTGATTTAGGTGAATAAGGGTACAGGCAAATAGTGAAAGAAGCGAGCCTGAGTAATGAGGAATTAACATGTAGTAAGCCTCTTAGTGCCTTGAGACACTTGAGGCAGAGGATGGGGAGTCTTAGTTTGGTTCTCCTGACTGCCCTTTGAGGGCCCGGCCAGAGCATCCCAGACCCAGGGTGAAGCCGAGATGAATGGGGATGAGCCTCAGAGTCTCAAGAACCCAGAGAAGGGTTTTCAGATCTGTTAGACAAAGGGAATGAGCACAGATCATCTGTAGCACAGAGGACAAGGGTGTGTCCACAGGGATGTGGTCTGCATCATCCACACCGTGGTCACTGGCACAGTCTGAACAGAAAAGGCTGAGAGACAGATGCGGGCCTTGGCTCTTTAATTCTTTTTGGCATCCCGACACATCACAGGGCTTGGTGATGATGATGATGATGATGATGATGATGATGATGATTTTTGGTGAGCTGCATGTGATAGCCATGAGTGTAAGAAAATTCCTCTGCGCTAGTTTCCTACCGCGGCTGTAACAAATGGCCTGGAGAGGCTGCTTGCATCCCTTGGCTAGCGGTCTCTTCCTCCATCTTCAAAGCCGGTAGCATAGCACCTGCAAACTACCATACCCTCCTGCCCTGGTCAGCATCTCTCTCTCTCTCAGTCCCTCCCTCCCCTCTGCTTCTGTAGTCATGTTTTCTTCTCTGACTCTGACCTTCCCGTCTCCCTCAGAATCCTTCTGAATGCATCGGGCCCACCCAAATGATCCAGGATACTCTCCCATCTCAAGATCTTTAATTTAATCACAAACTCCCTTTTGCCACATATGGTGACATAGTCGCAGGTTCTGTGAATTAAGAGGTAGACACCTTTGGGGGGTGGCCATTATTCTGTCATACCCTCTTATGTATCACCACATACTGGGAACTACAGATCTCTTTAAAGATAACTCAGAACCATACATCCTAAGTGTTCTCCACTTAGTCCCTTCTGTCCCAAATAAGATAATCATAACAGCCTTCCTTGGAACATTTCCTCTCTTGCGGTCATCCCACTGGTGGCTGGGGGAATAATGGTATAAGGGGAAAGGACCAGAACCAGGAGGCAGTCACAGCCAAACTCTCAGCCAGCAGAATGCCTGAATGCGGATGTGGGGAGCAGGGTGCAGAGAGAGAGACTCTTTTAGGTGGCAGAATCACATGGTTTGGTGTTGGGATGAGGGAAAGAATCAAGAATGATCTCCAGATTTTCAGCTTTGATAGCTGGGTCCCTGGAGGCATTAGCAACTGAAGGAGGCTTGGGGCAGGTATTTTTTTTGTGGCTTGAGAAACTTGAGGTACCTGTAGGACGTCCAGGTGAAGGTAGCCAGCAGGAAGTTGACTGAGTGTGGGAGTCAGAGAGGAGGTCTGGCTGGAGAGCACGTGGCAGCCACGAGTATATGCAGGGCGCTAAAGTCCAGGAATGTGAGGAAGTCACCCAGGAGGAGGTGTAGAGAGGGGAAGGCCGTGGGCCAAGGATGGACCCTGGGAGCACCAACATGGAACTGAGAAGAGAGGCTGGGAGCCAGGAGGACGAGTGGGAGGTTTAGCTGGGAGTCTGAACCAGAGAAGAGAGCAGGTGGATGGGAATTAGAAACATGTTGAATAATGTAAACCTTGTTTTGAAACAAGGGTGGCAGTTGGGTGGCACTTCTGACCCCTCTTTGACCTTGTCTTCGGTTGTCTTCACCATGGCACTGTGGCACCTGATGGCTGTGAACTCTGACAGTTGTCATCAGAGGAAGTGTGCTGTGAGTCCTAGGCCACCCGCAAGTCAGGGCAGAGGCCTGGGGGTGCTCTCTGGTTCAGTTTAAAGCTAAAAAGTGTGGGCTTCGGGGGACCACTCAGAGAGCCTGATGTGTCTTCCCAGCAGGGAGGGGACACACAGTGACTCCGGCCTCACGCCAGTGGTGAGAAGTAGAGAGGCGTAGCCGGCTGGGGGTGGGGAGGGCACCAGGGAGGCTGAGGGGACTGCAGCAGGGAGAGTCGGTGTGGAGCAGACCCTAGGCCAGGGCCAAGGCGGGGACAGGCAGAAGAAGGTGGGCGCAGCAGCAAGGGATGGCTTTGAATGGTTGCCAGGGACGGTGGCGGGAGGAGGAAGGGCAGGATGGAGAACCAGACAAGCCAGAGGACACAGCCAGCTGGTGAGGTGGCCAGCACATCACATCACAGACTGTGTGAGTGGGCTCGGGCTCCTTGTAAAATTATTTTCCCCCAGTTGGATGTTTGAGATACCCAGACTAGGTTATTCCGATTAAGTAATGCGTTTTGAGAAAAAGAACTAGTTAAATGGCTTCAGGGAGAGTCTAGGAATCTTCACCTTAATGTGCAGCATTTGTGCATTTTCTGGGATTTGAAGTGGGATCCATAGCTCTCACCAGTTTTTTTGTTTGTTTTGTTTGCTTTTTTTTTTGGCTGCGCTGGGTCTTTGTTGCTGTGTGTGGGCTTTCTCTAGTTGCGGCGAGCGGGGGCTACTCTTCGTTGTGGTGCACGGGCTTCTCACTGCAGTGGCTTCTCTTGTTGCGGAGCACGGGCTCTAGAGCGCACGGGTTTCAGTAGTTGTGGCATATGGGCTCAGTAGTTGTGGCTTGCGGGCTCTAGAGCGCAGGCTCAGTAGTTGCAGCGCACGGGCTTAGTTGCTCTGCGGCATGTGGGATCTTCCCTGACCAGGGATTGAACCCGTGTCCCTTGCGTTGGCAGGTGGATTCTTAACCACTGCGCCACCAGGGAAATCCTCTCACCAGTTTTTTCAAAGGGCTGTATGACCCATAAAAGGTGGAGACCGACTATTCTAGAGGTTTCTCACAGATGCTGTGCATGTCTGCTTGCTCACTCTGGTTCACTGTTGCAGGCCTGGAGGGAAGGGCTCTAGGCCAGGGCTGCGGATGGGCAGGGCTGCTGTGGACACCGTGGGAACTCCGCTTACCCTGCCCTGATCCTTGGCTCTTTGTCCTCGGGTTTCAAACATAAACATCCCAGGCTCTGCAGCCTCCGGCTCCTGGTTCCAGGATTACATCACTTCTCCATCTTCTCTGTTACATTTTCACACTCTTCTTTGATTACTGCCCATTATTTTGTGCAACTGTTGTGGACACCTATCATATCATTGCTTGAGTTTCTGTTTCACAGTGACTGTGCCTTTTCCCCAGGCCTGGGCTGCACTCTCTTCAGAAGCGGCTTGTTTAGTATTAATGTATTCAGCTGGAGTCTGCCCTGCTGGACCTTTGTCTGTGTTCTCTGCCTGAGTCTGACTTCCTTTGTTTTGAGGGTCTCCTGGCTGAGCTCTCCTTGAGCCCTGGGCACACGATGGCTTTTCTCTCCGCCTTCTGCACCTCAGTGTGCAATGAGTATTGGATTTTCAAAATGAAATTTGAACTTTTCTGTTTTGATGCATTTTCATTTATGCTAAAGTGTTTCTTTTTATCGGTTTCAATTTGAAAATTCAGCTGACTGAACCTCATAAAATCCCAGTGTCTGATCTTGGAGGCTCTCCCTACCCATCTGCATTCCCGGGCACATGTTTGTGCTGAGTGAATATTGAATACAGGGTTTATTTCTACAGTCATTTCATGGGGCACAGACTAGACTGAGTTTTCTTTTTCATTGATGATTATTAAACTTTTTATTATGGACATTTTCAAACCTATGCAGGTTTAGAAAGAATAGCATGACAGTCTGAGTTTCAGCATTCTGCTGTTCTGTTTCCTCTACCAACCCCCACCCCATAACTTGTTGTCATATTTTAATTTAAATTATACAAATACTACCTGCTTATAGTTTTAACCCAAAGAGCGGAGAATAAAACCTCCCAGTCCCCAAACCTACTCCCTAGAGGCAACCACTGATGTTTCATATGTGTCCCTCCCTAAAGGTTTTTATGAATATTCAAGATTGTGGGTGTCAGGCTTCCCTGGTGGCACAATGGTTGAGAGTCCGCCTGCCGATGCAGGGGACACAGGTTCGTGACCCGGTCCGGGAGGATCCCACATGCCGCGGAACGGCTGGGCCCGTGAGCCATGGCCGCTGAGCCTGCGCATCCGGAGCCTCTGCTCCACAGCAGGAGAGGCCACAACAGTGAGAGGCCTGCGTACCGCAAAAAAAAAAAAAAAAGGGTTGTGGGTGTCAATGTAATCTTCCCCACAAATAGAATTATACATCTTGTACCATTAATGCAATTTGGATGTTTTCTAGGTTAGTGCACAAAGAACTACCTCATTAAAAAAAAAAAAAGACCCAGTAGCATTCCATCCTAGGAAGGAATCATCATATTCTTAACAGTGATTGATAGATAGATGGATGGATAGGTAGATAGACAGGAGATGACATAGTTATTCCCACACCTGAGTTTTCTATGGTATTTATTTAAATGTCGTGTCACTGGGTGGTAGCATGTATATCTTCAGCTGAACTAGGAATCACTAAATTGACCTCTCAAGTGTTTATACCACTTTACATGCCCTTTGGTAGTGTCTGAGATTCCATTCCATAGCTTTGCCATCATTTGTATTGTTAGATGTCTTAATCTTTGCCAGTTTGGCGCATCCAAAATGGAATCTTGTTATCAGAATTGGCATGTCCCTGATCAGGCATCTTTTCACATGTTTACAGTCACATGTCCTTTCTATAAATTGCCTGTTTCTCTGTAACCAAACACCTTTTTGAATTTTTCAGTTTTTTGATAGTTATTAAAATGTCAGTTGCTTCCCTGGATACTCTAGGCATATGATCATCATATACAAGTAATGGTAACTTTGTTTTCTCCTTCTCACCTTCTCTTATTTTATTCAGAGCCCATCTCACCATGTGGGCTGAGTGCTTCCAGAACAGTGTTAGATGGTGGTGACGGCTCAGCACCGCATCTTTCGTGACCATAGTGGGTGACCTGTTGCTGCTACACTGCTCAGCATGATGCGGACTTTCAGTTGAGATATATTCTTTTTACCATGTTAAGGAAATGTTTTTATACTAAAGGCTTCTGTCAGGAAAGATTGTTATCAAATGCCTTCCTGTCACAAAGATAAGCTTTTTTTACCCTTTGGCTTCTTATTATGGTTTATAATATTGAATCTTCGCGGCAGAGATAGAAATACTGTGCTTTTTTTTTTTTTTTGGCTGCATCAGGTCTTCATTGCTGTGCACGGGCTTTCTCTAGTTGCGGCGAGCGGGGGCTACTCTTCGTTGTTGAGCGGGCTTCTCATTGCGGCGGCTTCTCTTATTGTGAAGCACAGGCTCTTGGCATGTGGACTTCAGTTGTTGCAGCACGCAGGCTCAGTAGTTGCGGCACGCAGACCCTAGAGTGAGTGGGCTTCAGTAGTTGTGGTGCATGGGCTTAGTTGCTCCGCAGCATGTGGGATCTTCCAGGACCGGGGATCAAACCCATGTTCCCTGCATTGGCAGGCGGATTCTTAACCACTGCGCCACCAGGGGAGTCCAGAAATATTGTGCAATTTTAATTGGTTGCTTTGGGAGAGCAGCAGAGTTCCTCTAACACAAAAGAGCATGTTCCTTCCCTAAGCAAATGCATTCATAGGACATTCTGTAATGAAAGACTTTTAAACTCAGTAGGAGAATTTGAGGCAAAAGGAAACTAAATTTGTTCTTCACAGGTTAACAGGAGTTCTCTGTTTTCCTCAGGCTGCTTGATGCTCAAGAGGGAGGAGTCTGGGGGGACCGAGGACTTGGAGAAAAAAGCAAAAGGAGAGCCCAAGAGCTCCAGGAGGAGGGGCAGAGGGAACCTGAGCGAGACCACGTTGATAGCCTGGGGCTCCCAGCTGGGCGGGCAGAGGCAATAAGCTCTTCCCAGATTCCAGCGCTTAGGATATTGGTACTTCTGTTTCTGTTGAAAGGATTTCAGGAAGTGAGGATACCTGTGGGAAGGGCCTCATTATATCTTTTTGATGTTTTAATGTGTTTCGTTGATCACTAGTAAAGTTCAGCATCTCATTTATTTGCATTTCCACTTCTTAACTTAGAAGTAATGTCTTGTTTCCGTCTAATAGTTTTACTTATTATGTTTAAATCTTTATGATAGCAGTTTATTTACATCCTTAATTTGAAGTAGGGATCTAACTTTATTTATTTGTTTTTCCATTTTTAAAGCCTTTATTGAAATTGTTACAATATTGCTTCTGTTTTATGTTTTGGCTTTTTGGCCCCGAGGCATGTGGGATCTTAGCTCCCCAACCAGGGATCGAACCCGCACCCCCTGCATTGGAAGGCGAAGTCTTAACCACTGGACTGCTAGGGAAGTCCCTCTAACTTTATTTTTAATCAAATGTCTAAACAGTTGTACCCAAACCTTCTGCTTATTGACTTAAAATACCATTTGTAATACCCTGATCAAAGAGTTTAAACCTATATAGGGTAAATTCATTCTTCACATTAATGCTAGAATGAGTCTGTATGTTTATATAACGAAGTTGGCATATAGTAGTGGAATTAGTCAGTGGTCCCATGGGCCTCCCTCTCTCCTTACTGATTCTGTGGCTGGAGCTCTGTCTTGGTTCATCAGTAGGTTCTGGGCCTGAGCACTACAACTGCTGTTGGAACGCAAGCTGGACAGCAGTTCCAGGTGATCAGAGGGCATGTCAGGTTGGTTTTGGCCCCAAGGCTGGACATTTCTCAGTGTGATTGCATCACAGATCATCACAAGACCCCATTGTTTCTCCATGACTTTGCGTGGGGTTGGACAGGAAAGTGCGTCTGCTGTGTCTGCCCTCCTGCATCCGGTGTGGCCGGGGCCCCACCTAGCTGCTCTGGCTCTGCCCCATCCCCTCCTCTCCTGGATGCTGACAGCACAGCAGATGCCTCCACCTCAGCGGCTGGGGTGGCCCTCCTTCTAGGCGAGCATGTGAGTGGACTGTCAGCTGGAGCCCACAGTGGCCCTCTCCAGTGTGCTGGTCTTACAATAGTTGGACTTGTTGGCAGTGTGGGTTTGCAGAGGAATAAATGGGAAATGAGTGGGGAGTGAGGTGCTGCAAAATGAAGAGTGAAGCTGCCAGCTTTCGAGTGCCTGGACTAGGAAACGGGCACCACGTCACGACCTCACCTTGGCCTGTCGGGCAGTGCAGTGTAAGCACTGGCCCAGGCCAAGGGGCTGCTCTTCCTGCCATGGTTCTTAAGCCCCGCAGTGTCTTCCACGGAGCAGCCAGAATCATCTTTTTTCAAAGTCATTTCTCTGTTCAGAAGCTCCAGTGACTCACCTTTTAATGCCTCTGTGGCCCGTGTGACAGGGCCCCTTCCCGTCTTTCTTCCCTGCGTTCACTCCACCCTGGCCACACTGGCTTCCTGGTGCCTCTCACACACTCCAGTCGTGTTCTTGACTCTGGGCCTTTGCATCGACGTTCCTCCAACCTGGAAAGCCCTTCTGACGGTTCAGAGCTCTGTCTACTTAAATGACCCCCGCTCAGAGATCTCTCCGGTTACTTTATGTTAAACAGCAACCTGCATCATTCTGCATCCCAATAGCCTGCCGATTTTTCTTCACAGCAGTTATGTGCTTTGGTTTATTCATCTCTTTATCCCACTAAAGAGAGTCCCAGGAGGTGGCGACTTTGAGGTTTGTCCGTTGCATTTCACTGGTGCCATGGTTTTCTGTAATTTGTTATAAAGGCCAGCCAAGGAGGCTTAGGGGCACAGAAAAACAACCTTCATGGTAGATTTAAATGAGAAGCAAGATGGCCATCTTGAGGCAGCACTGGCCCTCCCTCCTGCCTGCACTGAGCCCGCCCGCTTCTGCCCAGGGGTTGGGTTGGGAGGAATGTCTCAGGGCGGGTCTCTCCCCCGACTCAGAAACTGCTGTTCAGCAAGATGGGAGTGAAGGATGTGTTCTTACTCTGACCCCCACCTCCTGGACACACACAACATGGCCCAGACAGCTGCTCACACCAGGGCACCAGGGCACCAGGCTGGGATGGCGCATCAGCCAGCACCCACCCTTGTGTACCAACCAGCGTTTTTCGTGGCTCTGGGGCCGGCGTTGGGCTCTGGGGAGGGGGTGGGGCGGGCAGCGCCTGCAGAGCCAGCACCACAGAGCCATCGATGGGCTGTCATACTAGCTTTCACTGTGTTCCTGCCCTCAGACAGTGTCACACTGGTCTTGTGACAGCCCGGTGAAGTACACACTATCCGGCACATTTTATAGGTAAGGAACAGGAGGTATTACTTGTCCAGGATCACAGAGCCGGAAAGAGTCCATTTGGGTCTCTTGGCTCTAGAAAAAGTATCACACTCTGTCTCTTCCGTCAGCGCCCACGTTACCTGTCTGTGTGGTGAAGCCAGTCGTCCTGTGGAACTGCCTGGCGAGGCCCGTCCAGGCTTCTTGTCTGGTCACATCCTGAGTGCTTCGCGCTGTCTGGTGTGTGTCACGGGTTTTGTGTGTCCCATTGAAAGCAGCTGCTGTACTTCTGGCTCTTCGGGGGTGCTTTTCGTGTCTTTGAATGGTGGAGGAAGTGTTAGTCCTTGTGGAACAGTTGAGAAAGGCTGATGAATGAAAAAGCTCTGCCTGCCTTCAGGAATTAGTCATCTATTCTGGGGCCTCATCTGAACAATGAACTTGAACTGGATGGTCTCAGGGTCCCTTCTAGTCTGGTTTTCTGAGACTGTGTTCTTGATTTGAAGTTTCAAAGCCACCGTATTAATTGGTCACCATTTCCCCGGACCCACCCCCTAGGGGCCTTGCAGCAATGGCGTCTGTCCCTGACCGCCGACCCGGGACTGGCTTTGGTGCCCCTCTGGGAGGTCTGAGTCCCATTGTGTTTCTAACTGCTGTGTTTGATTTCTAGATTCCTCAGCTAACTACAAGCAAGAGAAGAGAGGCTGCCCAGTTCTCCATCGTTATGGGGGGTGGCGAGGGAGCTTTCTGGAAGGAACTCCTCAGAGCAGACTGTGTGGCAGTGACCTGCTTGGAAGAGGGGCCGGGATTCTGCAGCCCGAGGCCACTGCCTCCTCTCTGACACTGCTGCTGAGGTGTTTTCACAGGTGCTGTTTTCTGTTTCACGTTTTCATACAGAGGAGGGGAAAGGGTAGCTACTGACAAGTAGAAAAATGCTATTTTTTAAAGGCAGTCTCTTGTTCTTCAAATAGAGTAAGTCCTAGGTTTTTCTCCAGCCCCAGCCCCTCCCGCTGCTCCTGTCTCTGGGTAAATGCAAATAGAGATGGCTTTGTGTATTTTTGTAAGGCTCTCAGTTTTGAGGAGAGAGAATTATGTTACAGATGTTTTTGTTGTAAGCAAATAAAAGACTTCCTTGTCCTTGCAAAATCCAGTGTAAATTGTGTGAATTCAATTAAACTTATAAAGTCAGTAGGTAGGGTAGAGGGACAGCCATTTGTTGAGACCAGTTGGATCAGTGAGTGGAGTTGGGTTTGTTTTGCTGGAGCCAGAGCAGTTCTTTTTGATTGACCTAAGGGTGAAACGCTTGTGCATTTGGGTTGGGGTTCCCTTGAAATCTGCTCCCTTCTCTGGGAAGCTGTTTCAAGACAGTTAATTGGAAACCTGGGAGCCAGCCAGTCCTCCTGCACTTTTGTGCACCTCGGGTCTTGCAAAACATGTGTGTTTGAGGTGTTATAAAGCCAGCCTCCCCGTGGTGTCTTGGACAGTGTGGTGCTGGGTGATGACAGCTGCCACCTGAGGGGCAGCCCGGGGCCCTCACAGCATCGCTGCAGCTCGTTCTTGCCACAATCCTGGGAGGTGAGCAGTGGCCCTGCACTTACCAGGGAAGGAACAAGCTGGCCTAGAGAGAGTAAGACACTGCCCCAGGGCCTCCAGGCTCTCCCCCTTAGAGCCGGGATGTAAATCGCTGCCTCTCCTGCCTCACAGCCGGCAGCGGGCTTGGCTTGGAAAGGCCCCCGGCTCCCAGAGGGCTTGGTCGTCCCCACCCAGCCGCGGTACTCAACCCTCTGCGAGCCTTGCTGTCCCCTCCTGGACCCTCACCGACAACTTCCCATCTCACTTAAGAGCCGTGGCTGCGGCCTAGGGTGGAAGGTCTCGGCCCGGGTCACCCAGTTAGGGCCGAGCTGGAGCGCTTCTAGCGTGGAGGGGGGGCCTTTCTGTGAGGTGCTCAGGGACCTCTCCCCACTCGCCCCCCAGGCCGGTTGCTGTCTTCTAAAGAGGGTTTGGGCTCTTTCCCCTCAAGACAAGGCCTGAGGCCCTGGCTGACTTTTGCTGAGCAGACCGGGCGATAGGTGGCGACAAAACCTGCCCTATGCTTCCAGGCCAGCTGCCTGGGCGGCGGCAGCAAGTGCCCTGGGCTGGGGGCTGGAAGGGCCCTGGCTGGGGTGGAGACCTTTTGGGACGGCTCTAGGCCTCTCTCTCGACCCAGCTGCTTCACATGGTCGCTCCATAAGACTGGTCTGGCTGGGCATTGGGGCCCAACTCCTGGGCCCCTGTCCTCCAAGAGGAAAAGGCAGCAAGTGTGGTCAGTCCTCAGCACAGCTGGAGAGGCAGAGAGGCTCTGCAGGCAGGTGACTTGTGACAAAGAAGGAGCCTGAAGGGCCGCTGCAGGCAGGCAGAGAGCATGGCAGGAGCAGAGGCCCAGAGGTGACCCACCTGTGCATCTGCACGTTTGCGAAAATAAGTCTTTGCGTGGATGTCACTCGGGCAGACAGACGGGATGGATCACGGAGAGCTGTGTTTGTGTCGGGCTGAGAAATCGCACCCTCCTTTGGGCCCTGGGGAGTCCTGCAGACTCCTCCCCAGGTGGACAGCAACCCTGGAGACTTCTGTTCCCTCTCTCTCTGGCTCAGGAGCCAGGCTGGCTGCAGGGAAGGGCTGGGCTCTTTACTTGGCTCCTTCTCTCCTGACCTCATTAAGAAGCTTACCTTGACCTCTCTAATCGCTTTGGTCAACCCGGTCATGATAATGACATCATAACAGTGAGGAGTCAGACTTAATCCAAAGCATCAGTTAAGCAAAAAAGCCTGTGTGTTTGCGTTTGCACACAGGGCACTCGTGTTTTTGGCCTAGGAGGCAAACATTCTAGAAAGAGACGGAAATGCCAGAAGATAGATAAGAAGGTGATATGATATAAATATTGTAATAAACCAAAAAATATGTTATCTTTCTTACAAATGTGATTTTCTTTTTTTTTTTTTTGCGGTGCGCTGGCCTCTCACTGTTGAGGCCTCTCCCGTTGCGGAGCACAGGCTCCGATGCGCAGGCTCAGCGGCCATGGCTCACGGGCCCAGCCACTCCGCGGCATGTGGGATCTTCCCGGACCGGGGCACGAACCCGCATCCCCTGCATTGGCAGGCGGACTCTCAACCACTGCGCCATCAGGGAAGCCCCAAATGTGATTTTCTTAATTCACAGCCCTTCACACTAAAAGCGCAGCTGCAGGTGGGGCAGCACTTGAGTCCGATCTCTGCGTCCCCGTCCTGCCCCCTTTACCAGCTCCCTCCTGCTGAGCTCGTCCTCCCTGACCACTCAGACAGAAAGAGAAACACCCTTCTAGGGAGAAGCAATGTCAGACCCAGAAAATTCACCATCCACGACGGGAATTGACTTGGGGGGGGGCGGGGCGGGGGCACTGTGGCTGCTCTTTGAGAAACGTCAGGAAATAAGAACAGCCCCAGGAGACAGACTCCAGACAAACGGCCACTTTGGAAAAGATGGACTCCAGGAAGAGCCCCACACTTTCTCCTGCCTAGTGACTCGGTGTTTGTGCAGCAACTGTGACAGGTGCTCACTGGATGCCAGTGGAACCTGAATCCAAATTCCTGATGCAGAATCTAAGCTGGTTTCTGAGAACCTCGAGGTAAATTGCGAGATGGATAAGTAAGCGGAGATATGCCAGCGTCATCATCTGTTCATCAGGAACAGGCTGGCCAAACTCATGCTGCTGTGGCTTGTGTTGGAGGGACTCCTGCGTGACTCATGAGACCTCTGCACATACAGAGTATATCTCCACACACTCACACAAGGCAGTGAAAGTCATTTCCCTCACACTGCTGCCCCTGCCGCCCCAGCCCTGAGCCAGACCCTCAGGGGCCCTGCTGCCCTCCCTCCTCCCGCTCAGCCTCATCCCAAAGCTGAGGGTTTTGCCTCCGTAGTGTCCCTTGTATCAGCCCCTAACTCTCCATCTCTCTGCCCTTCCTGGCTCAGATGTAACGACCTCTCTCCTTGATCACTGGACACCTTTCCCCCTAGCCTCCCCAGTCCTAGACTCCATCCCTCCTCCACCTGCTAGCCCCATCCTGCTCCGGCTTAAATGCTTCAGTTGCTCCCAGTAGCCTTTGAGATAAAGTTCAAACTCTCTAATTTAGCATAGGAGGCCTGGCCTATCTCCAGCCATTCCCTGCCAGGCTCCCTGCCTTCCAGCCACGCTGAGCCACCTGCGGTTCCTAAATGTTCACACCATTCCACCCCTTGTACCTCCCCATGTGTTGCTCTCAGACCAGACCACATTTCCATTCCTCTTCCAAAGCTTAACTTAAGACAGGATCCTGAGTGGAAGCCTCCAGGGCTCACAAAGAGGCAGGACACGTGTCCCCAGCAAACTGTCAGTCATCCCAACAATCATGGAAAAGGGGCCATTCAGCACAAGAGTGAACTTCTCTGCCCCCAGTCTGGCAAATAAAATCATAAACCTTCCTCTTTTCTTGGTATTAAAACATTTCTCATATTTTAAAAAATTATTTTAATTTCTTTATACAAAAATCACACGTATAAGATAGTTATAAATACATGCATAAACCTGGAAACAAAAAAAAAACTTAAACGTCCCCTCCAGGCAGCCTTCCCTGACCACCCTGACATAGCTGCCTCCGAGATGCCCAGGGCCTTGGTTCCCAACACCCCACAGTAACTGGATGGTCTGGCCTGACTTCCCCAAGGCTGTGAGCTCCTCCAGGACAGGGACAGGATGTCACCTGACTGTGGTCCTCCATTTCCCTGCATAGTCAGAGAGACAGGAGCCCCAGTTTGTTGAAGGAATAAATAGAGCTCACTTATAAGCTATGTTCACATACCTCATGAAATCCTTATGGACAAGTCAAAGACAATGCAGAATAGGTGGCTTGAAATGAGGTCTGCCTTGGCTGGCTGTGTTGAGGAAATCTGGTTCAAGGACCCTTGATGGAAAATAAAGATGAACCCGGGTCAGACAAGAAGACTGTGAACTCAGCATGAGCCATGGGCGGCAGCGACTGCTAAAGAGGGCAGGGCAAGCACTGGTGGGGCAAGTGGGGGCCGTGGGACCCCAGAATCCCGGGCAGGGCTGCAGATCTAGAGACGATCATCGACCCAGAGAAGGGCCGCGGGCACACGGACACCTTAACAACAGGGCTATCTCCCTCCGTGGTGGTTGTGAAAGCCAAACCTGATGGCATCTTCGGTGTCAGGGGAGCCCTAGGAGCCAACAGCAGACAGCAACTAGTTGGCTGGAAATGCGGTGAGGGTTTCCAACTTAATTGTGAACAGTTGTTGGAAAATGTGCAGTTGACTAGGAGGACTGAAGGTCACGACAATGTCAGCCCCTCTGAACTACCCAGTTCAGTCCCCACCCCAGAGATGGCGTGGCTCCCCAGCCCAAGGGTCACTCCCCGGGCACCACCCATGCTGTGCCCCTCTGCTAGGGCTGGCGCCTCCACCCCCGTTTCTCCTAAACCCCCGCAAGGCCCACTTGCCCCACCCTGTGCGGTGGCGTTTGGAGTCTAGAGCAGACGCCTAGGTGGGCTGACCCCTCCTTGGCCACAGCCGATAGCTGCCCGCCATCAATAGCACAGTGTCCCGGCACACAAAGAGCCTTACTCAAGCTCCACGGAATGGATGTGAAAATCACCGAGGTGGATTTCCAACCTCAGAATTACTCAGCAGCCCCCTCCTGCGTCACTGGTTCCTTTCTGGATTCCATGAGGGAGCCCTTCCTAACCTTGCCCTTGATGCTCATGCCCCTTCTTCCCCTCCAGCACCCCCTTCTCCTATCTCCAGGCCCAGTGACCTGGCCTCTTCCTCCACAGAGCCAATAAACGTCATTGGGCATGAAATAAGACCCCCCTTTCCCCTCACTCCTACTTCTGTATCTTTGCCCCCCTTACCTCCTCCCCAGGGTCCTCGGGGCAGGAGTTAGGGGTGGGGGAAATGCCCACCCCTTGCCCCTTTCTGTGCTGTCGATCTGGGCCTCAGCGGTTCATCAGCCTCCTCTGTTTGTGACACACAGGCTTCTTCTCCCCTTCTGCCTCCAAACATGGCCCAGCCTCTCCCTCCTAAAAAAGACTCCTTCAATCCTGCCTCCTCCTTTCACCCACAGCCATTTATTTTGTTCTATTTATTTACTTCTTGAAAAATGTAATCCATTCCCATGACTCAGAATTGATGTACAAGTGCCCTCCCTCCCATCCTCGCCCTCTGCCCCATTCCTGGTCCCTTCACTGTTGGCAATTTCCTCGTTATCCTTCCAGGAGAGTTAACAACTTGTACAAGAGGATGTCTTCACATATTCCTCCTCTTTTAAAAAAATGAGACATAATTCACATACTGTGAATATCACTCTTTAAAGTTACATAATTAAATGGTTTTTTTTAAAAAAAAAAAAAAAAGCATGTTCGCAGGTCGTACAACCATCACCGTATCTAATTCAAGAATATTCTGATCACCCCAGAAAGAAAGGCCATACGCATCAGCAGTCACACTCCACTCTCTTCTCTCAGGCCCTGACAGCCACCAATCTCCTTTCCACCTCTATGGATTTATCTGTGCTGGACGTTTCACATAAATGGAATCATACAATATGTGGCCTTTTGTTTCTGGCTTTTTTCACTTTAGCATAATGTTTTCAAGGTTCGTCCATGTTGTACTGTGTATCAATACTCCTTTTTATGGCTGAATAATATACAATTGTATGTATACACCACCTTTTGTTTATCCATTCATTAGGTGGTAGACATTTGCTTTGTTTCCACTTCTTGGTTATTATGGATAATGCTACTGTGAACATTTGTGTATATTTTTGTTTGAACACCTGTTTTCAGTTCTTTTGGGTATATACCTAGGAATGGAATTGCTGGGTCATGTGGTAATTCCACATGTCATTTCTTAAGGAACAGTCATACTGTTTTCCACAGGAACTGCACCATTTTACATGCCACCAGCCACGTATGAGGGTTCTGATTTCTCCACGTCTTCGCCAACACTTGTTATTTTGGGGTTGTAGCAGTAGTAGTAGTAGTAGTAGTAGTAGTCATACTAGTAGTGGTTTTATAGCTGTTCTAGTGGGTGTGAACTGGTATCTCATTGTGGTTTTGATTTGTATTTCCCTGAGAACAGCTGAAGTCAAGCATCTTTTCATGTGCTTACTAGCCACTTGTATATCTTCTTTGGAGAAATGTCTATTTAGATCCTTTGACCATTTTTTAATTAGATCATTCGTCCTTTCATTGTTGAATTGAAAGACTTCTTTATATATTCTGGAACTAGTCCCAGGGGGCACCTTCCTTCTGGAAAGAAGTCTTCCCATGGACCTCTGAAATCACTTGCCACTTTGGAGCAGTCCTTTATTAAAGCACCTTCTCATGTAGCTTTCACAAAGCACTCTCCTTGTTCTGTCTTCTTCACTGACCTTCCTCCTCTTCTCTCCCCACTGCGCTCCCCCCACCTAGCCCCCCTCCTCTGCCAGTCCCGCAAATGTTGGGATTCTGTCCTTGATCATCTCCTCTCCCACATGAATGAGTTCCTCTCGGGTGAACGCATCCACTCCCAAGGCGCTCAGCCTCCACCTTTACCTCCGAGCCTCCTGAACCTCTTCCTCCAGCCCTGTCCTCTCTGGACCTTCTGTGCTGTATCCCCAGGGGCCTTGAGACCTCCCCTCCCTGGTCTCTTCTGGGTAACCCGGGCGTCCTCTCACGTTTCTGAGTTTAGTTAATGATCACACCCACACCAGAAACAAACCAAAGGGGTCACCGTATTTGACTCTCCTCTCCCGTCCTCACTTCCCAAATCTCATCCATTGTCACATCCTGTGGTTTCTGCCCCCTCAGTATTCAAAAGGCACACCTAGAGCAGCATGGGACAGGCTCCTGCCTTTAGCCCTGACTCTCTGCATTGGGGAGCAAGGTGGGGATACAGCAACCCAGCCCACAGCATCGGAAGCACAAACACCAAATGACTGGTGCAGACTGCAGGCTCAGAGGAGGGGGAGGGGAGGCAGACACACACTGAGCTGTGAAGGACAGAGGTCAGCAGCGGAGGCGGGGGAGGGGGGGACCACAGCCACTGCACTGTGGAGACACCCGAGTGTGGGGTTTAGGAGCGGGTGGGAGGGAGGGCTTAGGAGGGGAGAGGGAGGCTGGCTGCTGTGGCTGGGAGACTGGCTGTGGTCAGAGACAACTAGGCTGGAATTGGTCCACATTATGCCTCTGTGACTCTGGATACGGCACTTAACCCTGAGGCTTCAGCTTCCTTATCCAACACCTGCGTTGTGGTCAGGATCGCCTCCAATCACGCTTGTGAAAATCCTTCGTAAGTGGTAAGGTGCTGGACGGGCAAAGGCAGCCCAAGGCCAGAAAGGGAAGCAGGTTGCACATTGTGAAGGTCACAAGTACCAAGTGCAAGGGCTCCGGTTTTACTGTTCAGGTGTGGTGAGGATATTAGGTGGGACTCTCAACTCCAGCTGACAGAAACCCAACTTACTCGGGCCCAAACCGAAAGAGAATGGATTGGTCATTGTCATGGGTGGCCCGGGGTGGCTCTGTCTGCAGCACAGCTGGGTCCTGCCGACCCAGGATGACGTCTGTGTCTCCGTTGGTGTCTCTCCGGGTTTTCGTCTTTCTCGCCCCCTCACCCACCGCCTCTCTCACCTGTGCTTTCCTCTAGGCATTGGGGAACCCCTAGCAGCCTCAAGCTCACTCCTCTCAGGCACCAAGACCCAGAGCCTCACTGCCCGCCTTCACAGGGAAGCCTTGATTTCCGTAGGGTGGGTCACTGCTCATCCCAGAACCAATCAGGCGGGTGGGTGGTGTTCTTTGATTGGCCAACAGGACCAGTGCCCTCCTCTGGCATTGGGGTGGGAGCCAAGTGATGAGGTGGGATTGGGAAGGAAGATTCCCAGGGGCCAGGCTGTGGGCTGACATAACCTCTCCCACTACGGGGAGTCCTGGAGCTTCTGAATAGAGTGATTAATCCTCCTGTGAGGGGGTGGGAAGCAGTGCCTTGGCGGAGGCATGAGTAGGGCAGATCTGGGCAGTGGCCAGGAGTGCCTGTCTCATAGAGAAAGGCCCGGGCACCCTGCAGTTCCCAAGCCGTCCTTACCTCTCCTCAGACTTTTTCCTCAGCCTCACACAAGTCCTGAGAAGTAGGGAAGGATGACTTGGCTGTGCCCATTTAACAGGTCAGGTTGAATGGCTTTCACAACCATTAATTAATAACTATTAATGGGAGTAATGGTCCTGGGTTAGCAAACCATTAGGCTGCCCATCCTCCAGCGAGAGGTTTGTATGGGGAACACTCAGCAGCCACGTCTGGGGCCGGCGTCAGGCATGGACCCTCTCTTCGCCCCACGGACACCTTTGGGGATGGGAGAGGTTCGCACTGGGTGAGGGGCTGCAGGAGGCTTGCAGACTCTGCTTGGGCCTAACAGGGGTCTCGAGGAAGGACCAGGTACGGCCCGTCGGAGTCCAGCGCAGGGATGATCCAGGCGGGCTTCACGGAGGAGGCTGCCTGGAGCCCAGTGAGCACCCACGATGCGCTGAGGGCTGGGCTGAGGACGCGCAGCGGCCCGGGGCAGAGGGGCGGCCCCAGCGAGGGGAGGCAGGCAGTGGTGTTGACCGAAGCGCGCGGATGGGAAACTCCGGGCCCCACCTGGGCGCTCCGGGCGCTCAGGTGAAGCTCGGCCAGGAACCGCGCCCCGCAGCCCGGCCCGGCCCAGCCTCCGGCGCTCTCTCCGCGGCCCCGGCGTCCCCGCCGCCCGGCGATTTCGGTGCGTCAGCAGAGCGGAAACGGGGAGCGGCGCCAGCCCGCGAGCGGCGGGGACGCGGCCTGGCAGCGGCCGACGGCTCCGCAGGTTCTGTTCCGCCCGCGTTTGTGTTGGCAGCTGCCCGCGGCGCGCGGCCCGGCCGATGAAAGAGCCCTCTGTCTGCGCCTGAGCGGCCCCGCTCGCCTTTCATTCTTAATATAATCTTCACTTCATTTTTAACCGAGCAGAGGTTCTCTTGGAATTCTTCCCCTTCTTCCAAAAATACATGTGCGTGTGTGTGTTTGCAAAAGTTCCTTCACGGTGAAGGTCGGGATTGTCCCGGGGAAGGGAAGTGCGAAACCCGAGGCGGATTCAGAGCGAGACAGAAATGCCTTTCTTCCTATGCAGGGGCCTCCCTGGGGGTCGCCGCTTCTGCTGGGGTGTCCCCCATCCCGGCCCCGGGGTCTGGGGCAAGAGGACGGGGATCCTTCACCACCGCCCACAGCCCACCCCCCGACCCCTAGGATGAATGGGCTGTTTGGAAGCCGAGATCAGTGGGGAGGGGGTGGGGTGCCTTCTCAAGGGGTCCCTGCCCAGGGCTGGTTGGAAAGCACTGTGGTCAGGTGTGGCCAGCACGGGCTGTCCTCCCAGAAATGGATGCAAAGGAGAAACAGGACCGCTGGGACCGGGGTTCTGCCTGGGGAGACTTTACTCTGTACTCCTGTCTGCGAGGAAGCTCAGAACAGCCTGCAACAATGCCTGGAAACCTGCCTCCAGCCAGCCCTCCATTCACCTGGCTGGGCAGAGGGGTGTTACGCCTGAGGCAACGTTCTAGATTATACCAAAGACTGCCATTTGGAGAGACTCCCACCTCAAGCATCGCAGGGCCAGGGCTTTCCATGCATGTTCCCAGGTTCTGGGAGTTAGGTATGGTCATCCATACAGAAGAGAAACAAAAGGCTCAGAGAAGCTAAGTAACTTACCCCAAGTCCCAGAACATGATGCGTGTGAGGGCCAGAACTGTGGAAGCAGGTGGCAAGAAGCCTGGGTTTGCCCTTCTGTTTCAGTGGTTTTCAAACTGTGTTCTGCAGATCTTCTACCTGCTTTGACAGCCAGGAAATTTTGATTCCAGTTCTTAAAAAAAAAAAATTTGTGTTTGTATTTGGACTTGTGTTTTGAACAATAGAGTAGATTATATAACCTGAAAACTATCCTGCTGTAAACACCTAGGAAAGTTCAGCTAAAACTAAAACAAAAAACCACCACCAACAGTTTCCTTTCAAATCCAAGAAATTAAGAACCAAAAGGAAATCTCCAAGAGCTAGAAATGAAGAGGGTAACAAAGGTAAACTGACCACAGCTGCCCTACTAGGGGGATGAGGGAACCTTGAGGGCACAGGCAGAAAATGGGGGCAGGTTGTCATCCAGAGAAGGTGATGCCTTGGATCTACGCAAAGTGGGGTTTGAAACAGAGACTCCAACTAAAGCTGGGACTGTCTGGGGCTATACCTTCAGTGAAATAACGTGCAAAAATGAAAGGAAAAAAAAAAACACAAGACCTTTAGGCACAAAAGGACAAGAAGGAAATTTGTCTGTCTCAGCGTGGCTGGTAGAATTTTTTAAATGCCTCCTGAGAGTTTGTGAACCAAGAGCCAGTGCTCACACAGGTCTTAGATTCAACGTGACTCCACCTGTTAACCTATAACTGAGAGATTAACATAAATATTGGTCCCAGGCTTAGTAATATCTGTGGGTTACTTAACAGAAACAAATACAAAACTTGCTCTAAAAGAACAGGTCCTCAACTGAGGTCACACAGCACTCCCACAGATAAAGCCCTGATGAAGATGAGTTGATAGTGCGCAGAAGAAAACTCAACCCCAGTCAAAAGTCTGGAGATACAAAAACAGCAAGATTAAGCACCCAAAACCAATCTGATAGACTATAAATATGTTTTTATTTTTATTTATTTATTTATTTGGCCGTGCCACAGAGCATGCAGGATCTTAGTTCCCCCACCAGGGATCGAACCCGTGCCCCCTGGAGTGGAAGCATGGAGTCTTAACCACTGGACCACCAGGGAAGTCCAAAATAAGTATGTTTAAAATGATAAATAAAGTAGTAAAAAAAAAAACATGAGAGAAAAATGACACAAATACAGAGGTACAGTATCACTTTCTTAATTTTATAAAATTCCATTTTCCTCCATGTGATTTTGCAGCTGCAGCTCCTATCATCAAGAAGCGGAGTCTTTTCCTCCACCCTGTTAATCTAGGCTGCGTTTGCAACTTCATTTGACCAATAAAATGTGGTGGAAGTGATGCTGGTTCTGAGCTTTGGCCTCAAGAGGCCTTGGGCACTTCCGTTCATTCTCTTAAAACCCTTAACGAATAAACCCAGAGTAGCCTGCTGGAAGATGAGGGACAGTGTGGAGCAAAGAAGTGCCATCCCAACTGAGGCCATCCCAGACCAGCCAGTCCTTAACTGACCACATATGCATGAGTGAGCTCAGCCAAGACCATAAGAACCACCCAACTGAGCCTAGCCTAAATTGGTGATGCACAGAATCATGAGCTGAATAAATGGTTGTTATTTTAAGCTAGTGCATTTGGGGATGATTTGTTATACAACAAAAGCTTACTGATCCAGAGAGCATAAGAGACATGAATAGAATGAGAAGGTCTGACACACATCTAACAGGAGTTCCATGGGGAAGAGAATAGGCAGATGGTGGAGACAACATATTCGAAGAGACAGTGTCTACAAAATGCCAGTTTTTGTGAAAAATATAAATCCTCAGTTTCCGAAAGCACTGGTTCCAGTAAGACGAATAAATTCAGAACTATATACATCCCTGTGAAACTGCCAAACACCATAAAGAAGATCTTAAAGGCAACCAGAGAGAAAAGACAGATACCTTCAAAGGAATGACAATGACACTGCCAGGAGATTGCTAATGGCAACATTAGAAGCCTGAAGACTGTGTTAAAGAGCATCTTCATGGACTTCCCTGGTGGCGCAGTGGTTAAGAATCCACCTGCTGACGAAGGGGAGACGGGTTTGAGCCCCGGTCCGGGAAGATCCCACATGCCACGGAGCAACTAAGCCGTGTGCCACAACTACTGAGCCTGTGCTCTAGAGCCTGCATGCCACAA
The DNA here is from genome assembly GCF_964270905.1 of Leucopleurus acutus. Taxonomy (NCBI): domain Eukaryota; kingdom Metazoa; phylum Chordata; class Mammalia; order Artiodactyla; family Delphinidae; genus Leucopleurus; species Leucopleurus acutus. The sequence goes on from NC_139158.1 coordinate 9,135,112, forward strand.
CTACTGAAGCCCGCGCTCCTAGAGCCCGTGCTCCACAACAAGAGAAGCCACCACACCGCAACGAGGAGTAGCCCCCACTCACCGCAACTAGAGAAAGCCCGCACGCAGCAACAAACACCCAACGCAGCCAAAAATGAATAATTAATTAATTTTAAAAAAGAGTATCTTCAAGTTGCTAAGAGAAAATAAGAGTGTATCTAGAAATTCTTTAGCTAAATTATTATTGAAGAGCAAGGATAAAAATAAGGTTATTTTTTGAAAAGATTGAGAGATTTTACTACTAACAGACTTTTTATGGACTGACTATATATCTATATAAAAGTATGTGTCCTATATATCCTTTGTATTGTACACATATCTCCTATATATGGTATATATTATAACCCAGGAAGAAGTGGTGTTAAGAAAGCAGCAACGATAAACAAAAATACAAATAAAAGTGAGCGAATGTGAGTAAATCTAAGGATAACAACAGTAACCAATTTGGGGGTATAAAAAGGTGTAATTAAAGTATTGGGCACCAATGGTGACTAAGTTCCTTGTATTAGTTAAAAGGGTAGACATGGGGCTTCCCTGGTGGCGCAGTGGTTGAGAGTCCGCCTGCCGATGCAGGGGACACGGGTTTGTGCCCCGGTCCGGGAGGATCCCACATGCCGCGGAGCGGCTGGGCCCGTGAGCCATGGCCGCTGAGCCTGCGCGTCCGGAGCCTGTGCTCCGCAACGGAAGAGGCCACAACAGTGAGAGGCCCGCGTACCGCAAAAAAAAAAAAAAAAAAAGCGTAGACATATGCTGCAGACATTGTTAGTTCAAGTATACAAATTAAAAATTTAAGGGTAACCTACAAAGGGAATGAAATAGGATGTATAACTTCCAAAGTAATATGTGGAGCAGGGAGTGGGAAGAAAAGAATACAGAAAATGTAACCAAGCTAATGGAAAACAATAAAGGAGAAAAGGAAATAAAGGAAAAGGAAGATAAATAACACAGTCCAAAATATATAACTGATCACAAAAAATAATAAATAATAAATGGACAAAATGTATAGATTAAAGGAGCATGTCAAATGAAATAATTAAACAAAAGCAAAAAACATAAATATCAGAATACAGGAATACTGGAAGTAATGGAATAGGAAATATTTATTAGGCAAATTTTAATCCAAAGAGTGGTATATCCATATTAATATTAATAAAACACTTTCTGTTTCCAGATAAGACGGCCTATAATATGGAGCAGCATTCTCCACCCCAGCTCCCCCGTAAAATAAAGCAGCAAAATGTGAACAGACCATATTTGAAGAAATACTGGCTGGACACTTTCCAAACTTGGCAAAAGACATAAGCCTACAAATTCAATAAGCTCAGTAAGCTACAAATAGGATAAACCCAAAGAGATTCACAACCAGACACATTCTGATTAAACTGCTGAAAACAAAAGACAGGGAAGAAATTATGAAAGAAGCCAGAAAAAAACATTCATTTTTAAAGAATAACAATTCAAATGACTGTGGATTTCTCATTAGAAACCATGGGGGCCAGAAGGATGTAGAACGACATTTTTAAAGTGTGGAAAGAAAAGAACTGTCAACCCATATTCTGTATCCAGTGAGAATATCCTTCAGGAATTAGGGTGAAATGAAGACATTTTCAGATGAAGGAAAACTAAAAGAATTCATTCCCAGCATACCTACTCAAAAAGAAATACTAAAGGAAGTTTTTCAGACAGAAGGGAAATAGTGCCAGAAGGAAATTGAAATATCAAGATTGGGAAAAGCGACAGAAATGGTAAACATCTGGGCAAATGCAACAAACTATTCTTACGTTTTTACAACTATGATGGTTGAAAGCAAAAATTATGACATTATTTGGTGGGATTTCCAATGTATGTCAATCTGATATATGACAACCATTATGTAAATGGGGAGGTTAAAAGGACATATACTGTGGAAAGTTTTCTACATTCCACTTGAAGTGGTAAAATATTGATACTAACTAGACTTGGAAAGTTAAGTATGTATATTGTGCTCCCTAGAGCACACTTGAAAACGATACAAAAAGATAATAGTCAAAAACACAATAGATAAATTAAAATGAAATACTAAAAAACATTAAAATAACCTAAAAGAAGGCAGGAAAGGGGAAATAGAGAAACAAGAAAAAAACAAAATTAATAAAATAGTAGATCTAAATCCAAACAGATCAGTAATGACATTAAAAACAAAACAAGACTGGGACTTCCCTGGTGGTCCAGTGGCTAAGACTCCATGCTCCCAATGCAGGGGACCCGGGTTTGATCCCTGGTCAGGGAACTAGATCCCATGTGCCGCAACTAAGAGTTTGCATGCCACAGCTAAGGATCCCGCACACCGCAACTAAAGACCTTGCATGCCGCAACTAAAAGATCCCACACGTGGCAACGAAGATCCCGCATGCTTCAACTAAGACCCAGCACAGCCAAATAAGTAAATATTTTTAAAAATAATAATAAAAATATAAAAGAAATAGTTTATAAGTTAAAAAAAAAGACCTAACTATAATGCCGTCTACAAGAAACTTACTTCAAATATAATGATATAGATAGGCGAAAAGTATAAGAATGGAAAAAGATTTACCATGAAGAAAACATTCAAAAGAAAGCTGGAGTGGCTATATTAATTATTATTATATAGCCAAAGTATTTAGAGCAAAGGATTACAAGGGTCAATTTACCAAGAAGACATAGCAATCCAAAAAGTGTATGCACCCAAAAACAGAGCTTCAAAATACATGGAGCAAAGGCTGTCAGAAATGAAAGGAGAAATAAACAAATTCCCAATTATCATTAGCAGTTTTCTCTCAGAAAGTAATAGTACTGGTAGACAGAAAATCAGAAAGGCTATTGAAGAAGTGAACAATACCATCAACCAACTGGATCTAACTGACATTTATAAAACACTCTACCCAACAATGGTAGAATACACATTCTTTTCAGGTGCCTGTGGAATATTCACCAGGATAGACTATACCCAGGGTGGTAAAACTAACCTTTACAAATATAAAAGAAATGAAACCATACAAAATATCATCATAGTGGACTTAAACTAGATGTCAATTACAAAACGATAACAGGAAATTATTCAAACACTTGGAAATAAAACAGCATACTTCTGAATAATCCATGGGTTTGAAGTCCCCAATTTGTTCTATTACTCTGATATCAAAGTCAAAGTCATACAAGAAAAGAAAACTGCAAACTAATATCTTTTATGAATACAAATGAAAAAATTCTCAATAAAATACAAGCAAACTGAATCTAGCAGCATATGAAAAAGAGTATACACCATGACCAAGTGGGATTTATCCTAGAAATGCAAGAGGGGTTCAGCAAACAAAAATCAGTCCAAATAACTCAAAATGTAAGAACTAAAATGATAAAATGATAAGAACACATGGATAAGACGTCCCTGGTGGTCCAGTGGTTAAGAATCCACGTTCCAATGCTGGGGATGCAGGTTCGATCCCTGATTAGGGGACTAAGATTCCACATGCTGCAGGGCAACTAAGCCTGCGCCACAATTAGAGAGACTGCGCGCCACAACTACTGAGCTCGCGCACTATGGAGCCTGTGCGCCACGACTAGAGAGCCTGCATGCTGCAACTACTGAGCCTGCATGCTCTGGAGCCCGAGCGCCACAACTAGAGAGAAGCCCGTGTGCTGCAATGAAGATCCCGTGTGCCACAACTAAGACCTGACACAGCCAAATAAATAAATATAAAAAAAAAAAAACATGGATAAATCTTCACGACCTTGTATTTGGCAATGGTTTCTAAGAATGACACCGAGGGCTTCCCTGGTGGCGCAGTGGTTGAGAGTCCGCCTGCCGATGCAGGGGACACGGGTTCGTGCCCCGGTCCGGGAAGATCCCACATGCCATGGAGCGGCTGGGCCTGTGGGCCATGGCCGCTGAGCCTGCGCGTCCGGAGCCTGTGCTCCACAACGGGAGAGGCCACAACAGTGAGAGGCCCACGTACCACAAAAAAAAAAAAAAGAATGACACCGAAAGCATAAGCAACAAAAGAAAAAAAATAGATAAATTGGACTTTATCAAAATTAAAGACTTTTCTGCTTCAAAGGGTACCATCAAGGAAGTGAAAAGATAACCAATAGAATGGGAGAAAATATTTACAAGTCATATCTCTGATAAAGGACTAGTATCAGGAATATATAAAGGACTCTAGGGAATTCTCTGGCGGTCCAGTGGTTAGGACTCGGCACTTTCACGGCTGTGGCCCAGGTTCAGTCCCTGGTCAGGGAACTAACGTCCCGCAAGCCACACAGCACGGCCAAAAAAAAAAAAAAACTCTAAAAACTCAGCAATAACTAAACCAACAACCCAATTAAAAATAGGCAAAGGATGGGGACTTCCCTGGTGGTCCAGTAGATAAGACTCCACGCTCCCAATGCAGGGGTACTGGGTTTGATCCCTGGTCAGGGAGCTAGATCCCACATGCTGCAACTAAGAGTTCGCATGCTGCAACTAACAAGCCCACATGCTGCAACTAAGAAGCCCGCATGCTGCAACTAAAAAGATCCTGCATGCCTTGATCCCGCAACTAAAGATCCCACATGCCGCAACAAAGATCCCACGTGCCGCAACTAAGACCCGGCACAGCCAAAATAATTAAATAAATAAATATTTTTTAAAAATTCAAAAAAAAATAGGCAAAGGATCTAAATGGATATTTCTCCAAGAAGACATACAAATGGGCAATAAGCACATGACAATATGTTCAACATCATTAGTCATAAGGGAAATGCAAACCAAAACCACAAAACTGCTTCATATCAGTTAGGATGGCTATGATTTTTTTTTTAAAGAAAGAACGAAAATAATAATAAAAGGCTGTGGAGAAATTGGACCCTCATATATGGCTGTATGGGAATGTAAAATGGGGCAGCTTCTGCGGTAACAGTTAAACACAGAGTTACCCTGTGATCTGGAAATTCCACTCTTAGGTGTATTACCAAGAGAATTGAAAACATGTTCACACAAAAATGTGTACATAAATATTTATAGCAACATTATTCATAATAGCCAAAAATTAGAGGCAAAACTGATGCCTGAAGAAATAGAAAGGCTCAATGGACCTATAATAATGAAATAAATTGAACTGGTAGTTTCACAGCTTCAAAAATAGAACACTAGGTTTAGGCGACTCTTTAGGTGCGTTCTTACAGATATTCAAGGAACATAAAATACAAATCATGAACAAAATATTCTGGAGGAGAGAAAAAGATGGGATGCTTACTGACTCTTTTTATAAGGCTGTTATATTATTGAACTCAAGTGAAAGCCTTTCTCTGTTCATTTTTCTTCATTCTTTTTTTATCTGTGCTCTTCAGACTGCTTAATCTCTAATCTATCTTCAAGTTCACTAATTCTCCTTACAGAGCAAATCTACTGTTGTGCTTCTCTACTGAACTTTTCGTTTTAGATATGGTACTTTTCAACTTTGGAATTTCCATTTAGTTCTTTTTATAATTTCTCTCTGTTTTGTTTTTGCGGTACGCAGACCTCTCAGTGTTGTGGCCTCTCCCGTTGCGGAGCACAGGCTCCGGACGCGCAGGCTCAGCGGCCACGGCTCACGGGCCCAGCCGCTCCGCAGCATGTGGGATCTTCCCGGACCGGGGCACGAACCCACGTCCCCTGCATCGGCAGGCGGACTCTCAACCACTGCGCCACCAGGGAAGCCCCTATAATTTCTGTCTCTTTATTGATATTCTCTATTTGATGCAGCTTTCCCATCACAGCTTCCTTTACTTCTTCTATCATGGTTTCCTTTAGTTCTTCGAACATATTTATAATGGCTACTTTGAAGTTTTGTCTGTTAAATCCAACATCTGGTCATTCTCATAGGCAGTTTCCATTACTTGCCTTTTTCCTGTGTATGAGTCATACTTTCCCATTTCTTTGTGTGTCTCATATTTTTTGTTGGAAACTGGACATTTTAGATAATATATTGTAGCAACTCAGTATGGTGTCCCTCCCCTGGGGCATTGTTGTTATCTGCTTATTTATTGGTTTAGTGACTTGGTGGATTATTGAGTAAAGTCTATTCTACCCTCTCCCCTTAACGTGTAGCCTCTGATGTCGCTCCTCGGAGAGCGCAGGCTTGGTGGTTGCGGCCACAGTCACCCTGGAATGACAGTGGTTTTGGCAGGGCTCTCTTTGAGTCTCTCTTTCCCTGACCAAACACATCTGTTAAGCGCCACTAATTGCTAGTTAGTTGCACCACTGTTTTCATCACCGCCCTGTGGCATATATTGTTCCCAGGCTAATCCAATCAAATCTAGACTCCTTTGAAGGGACGGTTCCTGAGGTCAGTGTTTGAGATCTGTTTTGACCCCAGAAGGGCTCCTTACAGCTGTCTCTTTCCCTGGTTCTCTCTGACAAACTAACTAGCCTACATCTCCAATGAATCTACCAGTCTCCTCCCAACTGCCTGCCACCACAGCCTCCAGTGTTTCTGAGGGCACCTCTGGGCTTGAACTTCTCCACACTTTGCTGCAAATGAAGTCGATTCCTTTGAGAAGAGATTGGGAGCTCTCTGTTCTACAGCCTGCCTCTCCCTCTGGGCAAAATCTCTGTGCCATGACTCTGGAGCTGGGGCTAGGGACCAGGGTGTGCTTCTCTCTGAAAGGCACACCTCCTTTAGGAGCTGAGTGCTCAGTGGAGGAGAAAGGCTATTGCCTCAGGCCTTCTTGGCTTGCCTCTGGCAGAATGGAACCTCTTCCTAGAAAGCCAGGGCAAGGGGATGGGGGCCCAGTGTTCTGAGTGGTGCCACGCCCCTGGTAGAGTGGGTGCTGGGCAGAATAGGGAGCCCCCATTTCTCGGCAACACTTACAATGCCTCAGCAGCAAGTAGCTGGGGGCAGGCTGACAAATGCTGACTTCCTGCCTGTTCTGGGAAGATGACCCCTGCCTTGGAGCTGAAGGGAAGGGACCTCTGTGCGCTGGGCTGCAGCAGCCTAGAGGGGAATTTCCATCCTGCTGAGCTGGGGGTGGGGATGGGGCAGGATCTTGTTCAAATACCACGGACTCTGTTCTTACCAAGTTTTAGTAGAGTTTCTTGTATGTTTCTTCATTTGTTCTAAGCCTTCAGGACCATTTCCAAAGGGTGCCTGAGTGCTGTGATGAGCAAAGGCCTCCTGCCACCCACAGTGGACAGGTAGCACGAGGGAGACTTATTCCTTTACTGTTTTAAGCCACTGAGCGCAGGGAGTTTTTGTTACCACAGCAGATCTAGCTTAGTGGTTCTCAAGTTTGGGCATGCGTTAGAATCCCCCAGAGGGCTTGCTAAAATATCGAGTGCTGCATCTCACTGCCCTGAGTTTCTGATTCAGCAAATCTGGGTTGGTTCCAGAGAATTCACATGTCTAATGAGTTCCCAGGTAAAGGTGATGCTGCTGATACGGGACCATACTTTGAGAACTACTGCTCCAGCCATCCTTTCTGCTATCTGGGGATAAATAATAGTACAGTAGTGTTTACCTCGCTACAGAGTTGGTAAGGATCATTGCATTAACATCTGTAAAGCATTTAGAATAGTGTCTGGCATCCAAACAGCCTTAGCATTATTATTAACATGTCCCAAGGTTTCTTTTTCAATATAAGGATATTCTCAGGTGTTAAAAATTTTAATACTATTTGGCCTTTTACTGGAATAACCCAGATGACTAGACTTTCCAGCATTTTCAGCTGTCTCTTTTTATTACTTCTTGATCCGCTTATAGCTCAGACCAATTGCTGAGGAAAGATAGTCATCCAGGCAGGATTGTTAACTAGGCCCCATAATCTCGCCTGCTTTTCTAAATTGGTGTGCTGGCCCCTGCAGACCTAAAGGCAGCTCTGTTCCTCTCCCTGCTGGGCTTTGTGGCTGCGGTTGCCCTCTGTTCCCATCAGGGCTAGACTAGGGGTGGGCCAGTAGCACCCACTACAAGACCCCAAACTAAACCAAGTCAAGAAGGAGGGGAGGTCAGTGTTTCTGCTGCTTCTTCCACGCCCTTTTCCAGTTGCGTAAGGAATCAGGAGGTTATCTGTTGTCTAGGAGGCTGTGGCCCAAGAGGAAAAGGCAAGGGCAGGTACCTTTGAACTCGTAAGAGGGAAAGAATGCTGGGGCTGCCATAGGACAAATTATGATACTTGGATGCATAATGTCTTGTCATAATCCTCCCAACGTTCCCTGTGAGGACCTCGGGTCAGGCACTGATAGTGACAGCAGCCAACAGCCTGTGCCATGTGCCATTAGCTCATTTAATCCTCCCAAGAGCAAAGCAGGCATCATTATTGCCCTCACTTTACAGATGGGGAAGCTACAGCACAGAGCAGTTAAGTATTTTGTCCAGGGTCATACAGCTAGTTGAGAGTCAGAGCCAGAATTTGAACCCGGGTGCTTCTAGAGTTTCCACTCTTAACCCTGTTGCTGTGGCACTGGGATGTAAGTGCCATCTGGACAGGACCTCGGCCTGTCGTGCCCCCTGCTGTACCCCAACGCTGGAAGTGTGCCTTCCCCGTAAGAGGTACTCCATCAACACTGGTAGAGCGGATGAGAGAATTCCCGATTTGGAGCTGGTCAGTGGAGACTGTCTGATGGATATGTGCTCATCAAGCATTTGTTGCACCGCGAGGCTCAGAGAAGAGGAACTCCTCTGAGGTCTCCTAGGGCGCCGTGTGGCCGGAACCACTGCCCTGGTCTAATTAGACGAATTAACGAATTAAGTGCCTGCGGTCTCTGCCAGAGTGAGAGCCTTTCCCCTCAGCCCCCAGGGCATGGCCAGGTCCTGCTGGGCAGAGGCTGCTGCCCAGGAAGAAGGGTGTGGCTCCAGGGGGGCGGGGCGCCAGGGAGGCAGGGCCCAGTGAGGGGAGGGAGAGGGGGAGGGGAGGGTACCCGGCCACCACCCTGGTCTGGTCGAGGCCAGTCGCCCACATCTTGGACATCACAGGAGAGAGACGCTGAAGGTAGCTCTGTGGCAATACTGAGCTTGGACACAGGAAAGAATTTGGGGTTTTCCCCTGTGACCTAGACCATGGGCTGTGGTGAGAGAGACCCCAGTTCAAATCTCAGCTTCTGCTTCCTCCTGTGTGAAAACACTGGTAATAACCTGCGGGGAAGGTTCTTTGTGCAAACTGATGAACATGATCACAAACAGCACTCGGCAGGCCCTTCCCCCATTGGCTCCCCCCAGACCTGAGCCCAGGCCTCATCCCTGAGAAGGCAGCCTCTCCCTGCCCCCAGCCCCGCGGGAGTGGGTTTCCCAAAGAGAGGCTGGGAGGCTGGGAGGGTGTGATCATGCCTCAGATAGGTCACTTTTGCTGGAAAACTGGCTTGCCGAGCAGGAACGGTAGAGGGGCGGCAGGGGGGAGAGGGCCCCGCCCCGTGTCGTGCCTCCCACCCCCCAGGGCTCCAGTCTAGTGGTGGGGGGCGCATCAGAGCGGGGCGGCCTGGGCTTAAGGCAGGTGCAGTGGGCCCCAGAACTGTGGGGTCTTGTTTAAAAATGCAGTGTCCCCCCCCCCCCAGAGTCCATGCCCGGGAGTCTCCACCAATTGCTCTGATGCAGACCTCAGACTGCCCTTTGCGGTGCACTGGCTGAGGGGTCTCACCCGATATCCAACCCTGCTTCAGGGTTGCCCTGAGTCCCTCCTTCCCCTTGTGCCTGTTTCATCTGGTGTCAGGTAGTGGACGGCCTCATGGTGATCTCGGATGCTTATTTGGGGTCTCCAGCCTAAGTCCCCCGCCCACTGGCCCCAAGCCTTATTCCTCACCCACTGCTGGGCTATGAACCTTTCCCCACCTTCACCTGGCCGAGGACGTGTGCTGTCCCCTCTGTGGCTAGCCTGAGTCAGCAGTCTTGGCCTGGTGGGCAGAGCTTCGGGGGGCCTACCGAGCAAACCCTCCATCTGGGGCATCCCCTCTGTGGAGGTGAGGGGCCAGCAGCAAGCCTGATGCCCGGCGGGGAGGAGGAGGTGGAAACTTTGTCCCAATGACCAGAGGGCGGAGGGCTTGGCGGGGCCAGCTCTGTTCCATGCACAAGCATGTGCAGGATGCCGTGGGGCTATTTTTACTCCTGTCAAGGAGACAGTGTGATTTATGGGAAGCCTGGTCCCCTTCAGGGCTGTGTTATAAATACACCTGGCCCCATGCTCTTGTTCACTGGGAGGGGAAACTCAGGCCCCGTCCTCTCTCCTGCCTCCCTCCCTGCCTCACTGGGCCGTGTCCATACGTGGCCTTTCTGGGGGCGTCCTTCCCCTATGCAGCTGTCCCCCTGTGGTGGCCCAGCTCTCCTCAGTCACCAGGGCCTCAGTGTGAGTTTTTCAGATGCTTTTAGGAGTGACGGTTATCTGCGAACTGCCTTTGATAAAGGGAAGAGGAGAGAGGCTTCAAATCTGGGGTTCACACTTCCTTCAAGGGCCAGATATAGCTAATAGGAAGGGGAAAGGGGCACAGGTAGGAGGCTTAAGAAACACTCTGCCTCTCTCCCAAGATGTACCCATCTGCCCAGAGTCCCCTCCTGGAAGGTGGCAGGCCAGCTGGAGAGGGGCCTGTCTGGGCCCAGGACTGGTCCCTGCCCACCCCCTTCCTTCAGCTGCAGAAGGGCAGACAGCCCTGGCGTGGGAAACGGGGGCTGGTCTGGTCTACTCACCGGCTGTGTGGTCTTCCGCAAGTCCTTTAACTTCTCTGACCCTCAAGTGTTTCTTCTGGAAATGGACGCAAAGATGCCTGCCTTCTGGATCGATGTGTGTGACATGCAGGCCAGGCTGGGCTGACAAGGGAGATATGCAGGCAGGCAGCCCAGCCTGTGTCTGACATCATCCCCTTCCTCTGAGGAACCCTGGTCCCTCATCTGCAGGGGCACAAGGGCAACACTGATCAGAGAACCCCCCTCCTCTGTCCTGCCTGGAGGAGGGAGAGGAGGTAGGGCTGCTTCTCCATGAGCCCCTGGGGCTCAGTTCCTTCACTCTTGGGAGGCAGGGATCATTCAATGCAACATCCAGTCCAGACAAGTGGATGTTCAAACCTGGCCAGGACTGGTCCTCTTGTAGAGGCTAAGAGCTATAAGCGGGGGCTTCCCTGGTGGCTCAGTGGTTAAGAATCCTTCTGCCAATACAGGGCACATGGTTCGATCCCTGCTCCGGGAAGATCCCACATGCCACGGAGCAACTAAGCCCGTGCGCCACAGCTACTGAGCCTGCACTCTAGAGCCTGCGGGCCACAACTACTGAGCCCACCTGCCACAACTACTGAAGTCTGCGCACCTACAGCCCGTGCTCCGCAACGAGAAGCCACCACAATGAGAAGCCTGCGTACCGCACCGCAATGAAGACCCGACACAGCCAAAAATAAATAAATAAAATAAATTTACAAAAAAAAAAAAAAAGAGCTATAAGGGGCCTCAGAGTTCATCTAACAGTACCAGTCGGATGTCAGATATTGCCCCAATAATGCTGCGGAACAAACCACTCAAGTGTTTACTTGCTTATGCTTCTGCCGGGCAGCTGGGCTTGGCTGTAAGCCCGGTTGGGTCCCGCATTCTCCATGGATCGCTCAACCTCTTAGCTCAGGTGGGCTGGCCAGGGCATGCGCTTCCTATAGGGCTAAGACAGGAAGCCCAGGGGGGCAAGCACTTCTCAAACCTCCTGTTCACCTCGTGTCTGCCTACCTTGCATTGGCCAAATCAAGTCACGTGGCCAAGCCCAACCTAAATGGGGTGGGGACACACTGCTCCCCTGGAAGGGCGTCAGAGGGGAGGGAGTGACTGCTGCTGACTGATAATCTAATGAACTGACTTTCCAGCTCTGCACTGCATGACGGTCGGGGGTTTCTGGACGTACTTTGGGGCAGCGAGAGGGAGAAGGGGCAGCTTGGGTGCAACATCTCCCACCCGGCTCCATCCAGAGCCGTGAAGAGCCTTGCAGGTGGGGAGTGGGGGAGGCGCCTAGTTATTCATGTGCTTCATTCACTCTTGTGCATTTCTGAGTCACGTCCTTTGGTCAGCCTTGGGGAGGCCAGGATTTGTTACTTTGTTACGGAGGCAAAGAGAAAGAGGGAACACAGGGGCCCCTCTGACGCTCAAACATACGATCTCGCCGTCTTGAAAATGAGTGAACTTAACGCCAGTGTCTCCCGCTGTAACTTACCGGGGTCCAGGCTTGGTGAACTATCCGTTTTCTGTAGAGTTTATCATGAGGAAAACGGCCCCATCGAGAAGAAGGGGAGGGGTCTTCCACTTCCTGGACCCTGGGAATCATGGGAGAGGAAGTGACGAGATTGGGCGTCCGGGTTTGGGCGTCCCCACCTGGGCTTCTGCCGGGAGGGGCAGTTGCGAGGGATAAACGGAGAGGGGCGCCACGGGCAGTGATGTCTTGCGCTGCCACCCGTGGGGACTCAGCCACGTCAAAGCAGACACGGTGGCCGGCGTGGTCGGGCCGGGGAAGCCCGGGACGCAGAGCTCTCCGAGGCCTTCACGTGGGTCCTACAGGAGGAGCCCCTGGGTTAAAAGCCAGCGGGTCAGCCGCGGGGGCAGCCCACAGGCACCAGCAGGCGCCAGCCCAGCTCGTGGGCAAGCAGGAAGCTGGACCCTTCGCCCTTTCCCCATATCCAGGCCACCCTCTTTGTTACAGAGAAGAGGCGTGTGGAAAGTGTGGCTCTCAGAGAGACAGGGTTTGTTCTAATCTATGAGAGACTAAGAGCCACTTAAACGGGCTTCACAGAGCAGACATACAGGATTCCTGCCCGGCCTCCAGGCCCCTGCCCGTCACCCTAATGCAGCCCCACAGAGTAATCCTGCTGGCATCATCCCCCGACACGCGTCTGAGCAGTCTTCACTCTCTTGCTTAACACGTGTGCCCATCCCCTTGCCCACAGGGCTGAGACCCACTCCGGGCAGCCCTCCAGGCTGGCAGCCCCTCCTCAGCCCTTGCTGCAGCTGGTGGCGTACTTCCTTCCCCAGGTCAGCCCTTCGAGGCGGCACAGCTGGGACGGGAGCCCAGGGAACTGCCGTCCACCCCAGAGCCCTTTCCGCCGTCAGCTGCTGTCTCCCCTGCCCGGGAATCCCTGCCAGGGGTCCCTGGCTCCTGGGCTTCCTCTCTGGGGGCAGCCCCTGGCTGAGGGCGGGGACTGGAGGCACGGAGCGGCCCAAACCCTCCGAGGTCCTGCTCCTCCGGGGGTCAGCAAAGCTCAGCGGGTGGGGCCTCGGCCTCCCCGTCCCACGCTCGCGGCTCCACGCCACCTGTGGCCATGGGGCTGGGGTGCAGGGAGCAGTAACCCGGTACCCTGCTTTCTGACCCCGGCCCCAGATTCTCCGTATCTGTTTATTTACCTTGGAAAAGGCCCTGTGGCCCAGGCAGGAAACGGGCCAATTCCAGGAGGCTCGCCGGGCTGGGGAACAAGGAGCCACATTGTGCTCGGTTCCTGGCCACTCCCCACCCTGGGCCTGCGAAGAGCCCGGAGAGGGGGACCAGTTGGGGGCCTGGCAGGAAGGAGGCGTGGGGGCTGAGGGCTGCCAGCGCGCCAAGCCCGCCCGCCGGTGAAAGGGCTTCTGTGCAGGGGTGGGACGGGGGGCTGCCGAGTCCCCACCCCGCCAGTGAGCGGATGAGGCAGGGATGCTGGGCGGCGGCCCCTCGTCACGGCCTAGGGCCCACCAGGCACCGACCTGCCGGCCACCGACCTGCCAGCCCAGGGCAGAGGGAAGAGACCCGGGGAGCCGGCTGGCCCTGGTGCCCCTGGCTTCTCTTGGGCAGACGCCACCCCTCAGTGGAGGGACATCCTGCCCTCAGCCTCCCCTCCCCTGTCCCAGCTCCTGCCAGGCAGCTGGTCCGACCTCAGGCCTCCCTGCCCGGCAGAAGCTGGAGGCAGGAGAGTCCTGCGGTCAGAGCCTGGCCCTGGCTGACGAGGCCCAGGCTGGCGTGCGGCTTGATGTCGTCATGGGGGCACTTGGGAGGGCTGACCCCTCCCCAACCCTGCACTCTTCCTCACTGACCGGCTGGTGTCCGTACGGGCTGACCTTCCATCCATCCATCCATCCGTTCATTCATTCAACACGGGCTCCCTTCCTCTCTCTTCCTGTCGCCCCAACTTGCAGTGACAGTGTCCTCCAAGCCCCCTTCCCCGGTTCCCAGCGTGCTGTTTGAGAAATGTAGATCTGATTACGTCATTCCTGTCTCTCAAGGTCTTCAGAGACTTCCTACTTGTTTCTGGGCAAAGAGGTTCACAGGCCCTTTGAGCTCAGCCCCACCTGCCCCTCAGGCCCATGAACACCAATGACTGGGTTGAGGGCGGGCAGGGGACTTGAGGGGGTCAGAGGTGAGATGGATTTCTCCCACCCAGCACTGGGGGGGACGGGGAGGGGCTCTGGGTGGGCATGTCCTTCCAGTTGGAAGGGAGTCCGAGGGACCTCAGAATGGGGATGAAGACCTGGGACAAGAAATGTGCACGGCTATCACCTGGCCAATGCCTCCGCATCCTTCTAGGACAGCCCCTCCCAGCTGAATTGCCACCTCCCACCCCCACTCAAGGCATCACTCTCTGCCCCCAGCCCTGCTGTCCTCGCAGCCGACATCACTCCATGTATGTGTTCATCTCCAGATGGGCAGGCTCGATGTTGTAAAGATGTCAGTTCCCCCCAAGGTAATCTATAAAGTTCCATAAATCAATCTCTAAATCCAGTAAGATTATTTCTGGGACTAGAAGACAAAGTTCATCTAGAAGAGAAAATGAGGAGAAAGAGGCAAGACAATCATCAAAATAAAGAACAAAGGCAGGGAGCCTGCGCTTCCCAGTAGAAAAGTAAACTGCACGTTTACAATCATGAAAAAGAGTGTTTCCTGCACATTTACTGCTGTTATAGCCAGTGCTGTCGTGCTCTTCTTACCTGTGTCAGGCACTGTCAGGAACAGCTTTCCCTTTATTGACCCCTTTGATCCTCGCATTAATCTCGTGGTACAGCTAAGGAAACTAGCTCTAGGACAGCCTGGTCTGCCCCAGGTCCTGTTCTAAGCACTTCACATCCAGGATGTCAGTTAATTCTCACAGTACCCCCCTGAGGTAGGTACTGTTACTAATTCAGTCCAGCTATGATATATTAATGCTATAGAGAAGATGGCCCATTGAGCTGCAAATGGGCCCAAGACCCATCAGGTGAAAAAAAGTTACAGAATGACATATGTATCATTTAAGGGAAACACAAGAAAACTCCTAACCTGTATACACTTGTGTATAGGGATGTAAGTGCATAGAAAAGTGTCTGGAAGGAAATGAAATGAAACCCACGTCATTACCTCTGCAGAGGGGAGAAGGGTGGGGACTTACCCTCTTTGCCTCATGTATTTCATGGGCCTTTTCCTTCTTTTTTTTTTTTTTTTTTCTTTTCCTTCTTAAATAGTAAAATACAGGGCTTCCCTGGTGGCGCAGTGGTTGAGAGTCCACCTGCCAATGCAGGGGACACGGGTTCGAGCCCTGGTCTGGGAAGATCCCACGTGCCGCGGAGCAACTAGGCCCGCGCGCCACAACTGCTGAGCCTGCGCTCTAGAGCCCGCAAACCACAACTCCTGAAGCCCGCGTGCCTAGAGCCCGTGCTCCACAGCAAAGAGAAACCACTGAAATGAGAAACCCGCGCACCACAACGAAGAATAGCCCCCACCCACTGCAATTGGAGAAAGCCTGCGCGCAGCAACGAAGACCCAACGCAGCCAAAAATTAATTTAAAAAAATTTTTATAATAAAACAAGAACAGGATGACGTAAAAAAGGAAAAAATAGAGAACAAGAAAGGGCTCTTGCAAATTAAAAACATGATGGTTAAAAGTAAAAAGGTGAAGGAAAAGGAGAAATAATAATACAAGGTTGGAAGATAAAAATGAGGAAATTTCCCAGGAAGCCACTGAAAAGATAAAGCAGTAGACAGACAGAAAAGAGTATCAGGGATCAATCCAGGAGGTCCAACATCCACCTAATAGGCCTTATGCATCAGGCTCAGAGGGCACCACGCCAGGCCCACAGCACTTCTAGGGGCCCACCGACAGGCTTTCTCTTAAAAGCAGGAAAAAACAAATCAATTTTAGGTCAAAAAGTGTTTTCGTAGATAATATATTCATCTTTATACTAGTGTAGCCATAAAATACAGTTTTTAAAATTTTATTTTAATGGTGGAAGGGACCCAGGAAAGCAAAAGTGCCTAAAGACCATGAAAATCAAAATGTGGCCCCAGGCTTCAAGCAACAGCTTGAGACAACAGTTCACCCCAGAGTCCCCGAGAGTTGAGTGGAGGATGTGTGTCTGAGGGAGGGAGTGAGAGCAGACCAGGGTGTGGACCGGCAGTGACTGTGACACTCGTTTGAGTGCAGAGCCCCAGCCCACACTGTGCAGATCACCCAACCCTCCCAGCAGCCCTGGGATGCGGGCACCGCTGGAGTGTTCCCTTAACTGCTGGGAAAAGCGCAGCCCACAGAGGTTGGGCAGATTAGCTAAGATGACAGCTGCGGGGTATGATTTGAATCCAGGCCGCTGGATCCAGAAACCACGTCATGGCCTCCCACGGCCTGAATACCCCCCAAAATATACTTGAGATGTTCCCTGTGTGGGCGCCTGCAGAAATGTTAACACAAGCAGCAGAAAAAGACCTGTGGGCATGGGGATGGTGTGGGGGGCGCTTCTGTCCTTCACGTGGAATAACTCCCCCTGGCCTCTCCCCACCGCACACCTAGGAAAAGCCAGGACCGGGGCAAGGACCAGGAGAAGCCAAGATGGATAGGGACACGCTCCCTGCCCATGGGAGTTTCTGGAGCAGCCCCCTGCAGATAGACCAGCAGGTCTCTCAGACCCACTGACCAGGCCAGGGGAGCAAGTGGACCCATCCTGTGGGATGACCTCAGAGAGAAGTGAGGCAGGCTGCAGGCCTAGTGTCCGGAGGTCTAGGATCCAGCTCTACCTTGCAGCCTCCCAAGGTTCAGTTTCTTCATCTGTATAATGGTGGCAAGCAAGATCATGGGTGTGAAAGGGCCTCACCAGGCACAGGGACGGTTGGACGAAAGGAAGGGGAGGCAGGCTGTGCGGTGGAGAGCTGGAAGGCCCTCCCTGGGCTGGGGGCAACGTCCACACCTTTTCCTCCACACCTCCACCCCTGCCTGAGGGACCACAGGGTAGGGAGTGGTTAAAGGTCACGGCCTCGCTGAGCTCCGCCCTCGCACCTTGAGAGGCAGTGTGGCCTGAAGCCAGGGCCTGCGATGGCTTCGGAGAGGGTTTGTGGGGGCAGAAGAAGGGTTCCAGAACACACTAGGGATGGCCTCCCCGGAGCCTCCCCCGGCAGAGGCGGGGCACCGTGATGAACTGAGGCCCGCATGTCCTGGAGAAAGGTGACTTTCCTTGGGAGGAGCCACAGGGGGACCCCCAGCCAGCCAGCAGCCTCAGACAGGTTGGGGGCCCCAGACCTACCAGGCCCCCCTCTCCAGGGGCAGAATGAGGCCCACAGCTGCTGGGAGAGCCTGGGCTCCATCCGAGGCCCCTGGCTGGGCCAGGCTGGGTGGTGAGGGCCAGGCTAGGGCCTCTTTCCTCCTAGCTCGGCCGCTGAGGTTATTTTTTTCCCCTCGTTTGCTGCTGAATTTCCCTTCGAGTTGGATAAATAAGCAGCAGGTTCCAACGTCAACGAAACAGGAGCCCAAGCGGCCGCACAAAAGCAGCTTTCAGCAGCGTCAGGCACCTCTGGCCCATCCTGGCCGCAGGGTGGCCACAGCGCCCCGGCAGGGCTGGGGAGGGGTAGGTGGGCACGCAGACGCCACACCCCTTCCCAGCAGCTCCCCCACCCCCACCCCCGAGCCTCCGCCTCAAATGCCCGCCCTCCCTCTCTGGGACTCACACGCTGGTCACCTCTTCCGGTCCCCGCCCACCCCTAGCAGAGCCCACGCTAGTCCTACGACCCTGACAGCACTCCGCGCAGACCGTGTAAAGCCTTCCCTCCCTTAAAACCTTCCGAAGCACGGCTCCCCATGGCCGGAGGGTCCAGCCCGGCTTCCCAGCGTCCGCTGTGGGCTCCAGGAGGCTGCTTCTGTTTTCTCTCCAAAGCTTCTGCGAAGGCTGTTCCCTCTGTCTAGAACATCCCCTGTCTCCTGCCTGGCTCCCACTGGGCTAAGCGACCCTGTTCAAGTATCATCCCCTCTGATGCCCGCCCCAGCTTCTCTCTCATGTCACAGACATCGGCTGCCCCCAGAGTGGTCCCGATTCATCACCTGACCATGAGCAAACAGAGGGCAGGTTCATCTCGTGTGCTCAGCGCCCTGCTCGGCCGTGCTGTGTGCTATGGGGACACAGAGGAGGCGCCCAGTTAGAGTTTGCCGCTCCACATCCCTGTAACATCACACTCACCTTGCACGTACCTGAACTAGATGCACACTAACCCGTAGCGACAGCAGTTCAGGGGCTGCCTGGGGAAGGGACGGAGGGAACAAAAAAGCTTCGGGTGGTGAAGAATATGATTTTTTTAAATTATATTTTAATTTAATTTTTTTACCGAAGTAGAGTTGATTTATACAGCGTTTTGCCAATCTCTGCTGTACAGCAAAGTGACTGAGTTACACACATAAAGACATTCTTGTTTATAATATTCTTTTCCATTATGGTTTATCACAGGATACTGAATACAGTTCCCTGTGCTATAGAGTGGGGCCTTGTTTATCCATCCTACGTATAATACTTTAGATCTGCTAATCCCCCCTCCGCCCAGCCCGCACTCCCAGTCCTTCCCTCCCCCACCCCCCTCCCCCTTGGCAACCACAAGTCTGTTCCCTATGTCTGTGAGTCTGTTTCTGTTTCGTAGCTAGGTTCATTTGTGCCATATTTTAGATTCCACATACAAGTGATAAAGAATACGATGGGTTTTTAAAGTCTCGATGCTATCACTTGCCTGAAGCGAGTTTCTTCCATTCTTTCTAAGCCTGTTTCCTCATCTAGCATTTAGGGTAATAACCACCTCATTAGGGTGTTTGAGGATTAAATGAGATGTGAATTAATACTTAATAAATGGTAGTTTTATTAAGCTCATTTCACACTGTATTGACCATATATTAATACATATGCCATTTATTAACATTTTAATGTACTACTTCTCAGTAAGAGAGTTGCATTTTAACTAGAGGATATTCATTATCTGGATCAATTGTGGTGATGATTTCCCAAGTATATCCTTAAGTCAAAATGCATCGAATTGTACACTTTAAATATGTGCAAGCTGATTGCACATCAATAGTGTACCTCAATAATGCTGTAAAAAAATTCAAAGACCAATTGACCCAGCAAGTTCTCAGATTCTGTGCTATGGAAATAAAAGCACAGGTACACTCAGGGGTCAGCAAACGTTTCCTACAAAGGGCCGGATAGTAAATGTTTTCGGCTTTGCGGGCCATTTGGTCTCTATCATAACTACTCAATTCTGCCAAAGTGTTATAGCTGGAAAGCAGCCATAGATTCTACATAAACCAACGAGCATAGCTGTGTTCCAGTAAAACTTTATTTATAAGAACAGGCAGAGGGCCAGATTTGGACTACGGGCCACAGTTTGCAGATCCTGAATCTAGGTACATCTACCTATGTCAGGACCATAACAGAAACAACCTAAATGTCTATCCATAGGGGACTGGTTGAATCGTTTATAATAAACCCACACTGTGGAAATTAGAATGACTATTAAAAAGGATGGGTTGGATCCTGTGTGTTGACCTGTAAAGACCATTCATGGTAGATTATTTTTCAAATATTTTATTGCAAAAATGTAAAAATACACAGACTATTTAAAGTCTATAGCGAACACCTGAATGCCCACCATGAGATTCTACCATTAATATTTTACTACACTTTTTTTTTTTTTGTTGCGGTACGCAGGCCTCTCACTGTTGTGGCCTCTCCCATTGCGGAGCACAGGCTCCGGACGCGCGGGCTCAGCGGCCATGGCTCACGGGCCCAGCCGCTCTGCGGCATGTGGGATCTTCCCGGAACGGGGCACGAACCCGCGTCCCCTGCATCGGCAGGCGGACTCTCAACCACTGCGCCACCAGGGAAGCCCTACACTTATTTTTTATCATATGTCCATCCATCTGTCCATGATAAATTCTTAGGTGAGAAAATGAGGTGTAAAATGTACAATATGACTTCCATTTTAGTAAAAGAAAGAAAAGATCAGAAAAGACTGCACTACGTATATATTTGTGTTTGTAAAGTCTAGAAAAAAGTATCAGAAGAGGTGCCTGAACTCTTTTTTTTTTAAATTGAAGTATAGTTGATTTACAACGTAGTGTTAGTTTCAGGTGTACAACAGTGATTTAGTTATATAGATAGATGTTCTTTTTCAGATTCTTTTCTACAATATCATAGGTTTTTACAAGATTTTGAATATAGTTCCCTGTGCTATACGGTAGGCCTTTATTGTTTAACTGTTTCATACATAGTAGTATGTATATGTTAATTCCAAACTCCTAATTTATCCCACCCACCCCACCCCCACCCCCCACCACCCTTTCCCCTTGGGTAACCATAAATTTGTTTTCTCTGTCTGTGAGTCTGTTTCTGTTTTGTAAATAAGTTTATTTGTATCATTTTTTTAGATTCCACATGTAAGTGATAGCATATATTTGTCACTCTCTGACTTACTTCACTTAGCATGATTATCTCTAGGTCCATCCATGTTGCTGCAAATGGCATTATTTCATTCTTCTTTTTTTAAATTTTTTTTTGATGTGGACAATTTTTTTTTAAAGTCTTTATTGAATTCGTTACAATATTGCTTCTGGTTTTTTTTTTTTTATGTTTTGGTTTTTTGGCTTCAAGGCATGTGGGATCTTAGCTCCCCAGCCAGGGATCAAACCCACACTCCCTGCACTGGAAGGCGAAGTCTCAACCACTGGACCACCAGGGAAGTCCTATTTCATTCTTTTTAATGGCTGAGTAGTATTCCATTGTGTATACATCTTTTTTATCCATTCCTCTGTGGGTGGACACTTAGGTTGCCTCCATGTCTTGGCTGTTGTAAATAGTGCCACTGTGAACAACTGGGGTGCATGTGTCTTTTCAACTCAGAGTTTTCATCTTTTCCAGATATATGCCCAGAAGTGGGATTGCTGGATCATATGGTAATTCTATTTTTCAGTTTTTTTTAAGGAAACTCCATACTGTTTCCCATAGTGGCTGCACCAGTTTACATTCCCACCAACAAGAGTAGTAGGGTTTTCTTTTCTCCACACCCTCTCCAGCATTTACTATTTGTAGACTTTTTGATGATGGCCATTCTGACCAGTGTGAGGCAATACCTCATTGTAGTTTTGATTTGCGTTCCTCTAATAATTCAGGATGTTGAGCGTCTTGTCACGTGACTGTTAGCCATCTGTATGTCTTCTTTGGAGAAATGTCTGTTTAGGTCCTCCACCCATTTTTTGGTTGGGTCGTTTAGGTTTTTTTTTGATATCGAACTGTATGAGCTGTTTGTTTATTTTGGAAATTAAGCCCTTGTTGGTTGCAGGAGATGCCTGAACTCCTGATGCTGATTATCTGAGGGCAAGGGTTGCAAGGGAATTAGTTATGAAAATTTGAAAGCCCTAATAAGAAATTTTAAAAATGCTTCTTTAGTAAGAATGAACAGTCTAGTCCAGCCCCTGACATCCCAATAAAGAGACCCTGAGGGCTTCCCTGGGGGCGCCAGGTGGTAAGAATCTGCCTGCCAATGCAGGGGACACGGGTTGGAGCCCTGGGCTGGGAAGATCCCACATGCTGCAGAGCACCTAAGCCCGTGTGCCACAACTACTGAGCCTGTGCTCTAGAGCCCACGAGCCACAACTACTGAGCCCGTTAGCCACAACTACTGAAGCCCGTGTGCCACAACCACCGAGGTCTGTGCTCCTAGAGCCCGTGCTCTGCAACAAGAGAAGCCACTGCAATGAGAAGCCTGCGCACTGCAATGAAGAGTAGCCCCCGCTCGCCACAACCAGAGAAAGCCCGCACACAGCAACGAAGACCCGACGCAGCCAAAAATAAATGAATAAATTTATTAAAAAAAAAAAAAAGAGACCCTGAGTCAGAACCAGGGCTCAAGCTGCGGGGAGGTGGGCCCATTCCCTGAGCTTGCCTGAGGCGTGGCCAAGTGTGTGCACACTCGGGAATAACTAGGCCCCTGCGTGTCCTTGTGTGTGTATACACACTTAACTTGCCCCCAGACCCACATACACAGCATGCATATGTGCTGGCGCCCACTGCTGTCTGCCCAGGCTGCTGTGTCACTCCACAGCCGCACCCGCCCAGGAGCAGGCATGACAGTGTGATACCCCTTGAGTCCTTCATCACCCCCCGCAGGCAGCCCCTCTTGAGGGCTGTCCCAGGCGCCTGGAGGAGGTGCAGCACGGCCCTCCTCCTGGTTCCTGCTTACTCACGCGGACAACTCTGTCCCCCAGGGTCTAATCAGTACCCCTCCCCCAACCTCAGGCCCCACTTGCATGCAGCCTCTCCTCATTATGACGTTCTTTTATTCAACAAGCATTTATGGGAGCCTACTCCAGGCTAGGCACCAAGACACCCAGGAGCACAGCCCAGCCCCTGACCTCCAGAAACTGCCAGGTTTATGGGGAGACAGGTGCAGTCGTGGTGACTGCAGGGCACAGAGGCAGGGCCATCGGGCAGGGGGTCATCCTGGAGGAGGCAATACCAGGGTCAAGCTGCAGAAAGGTCAGCATGTGTCCTGTGGGGTGAGTGGTGGCTTCGGTCAGGGAGGACGTGGTAAGAAGGGAAGACCGGAGCGCTGGGGTTGGGGGACACGGGTCAGGAGGGTGTCCCTTCCCACTTGTGCAGGGCAGCTCATTGGCCCACAGCCGAGGGCCCCCTGGAAGGGAGTCTTCTCCCACCCCACCCCCCGCCCCGGGAGGAGGAGTTGGGAGGGGTTCCATTCCCACCTCGCCCAACTCTGGCCCTTCTGCCCAGTGAGCAGGAGTGGGGGTGGGCATTGATGGTAATCTCCCTCCTCCCAGTCCCCCGGGTCCTCCTCCTAGTCTCCCTTTCAGTGAGTGCCTGGCGTATTGTTCCGCCTTTGTAAAGAGGCAGATCGAGTGACAAAGCAGGGTGGGTGGGCAGGCAGCCCAAGAGGCCTCTTCTCTCCCAGGCAGCATCTGCATGGGGGAGGGGCTGTTCTACACCCCCCACCTCTGGCTTCCAGCAGCAGCTGTTGTCATGGTGACAAGCCTGGCATCCCATGGCTCCTGGGGCATCCTCCCCACTGTGGCTGCTGGAGGAAGGGCCCCTGGACTCCTCTCCACCCTGGTTGCGGGGTGAGGGCACAAAAAAACCTGGCTCCCTGGACAGTCCTAGCAGGGGGGAAGCCTCCAGCCTTCTGTGCCTCCCAATGCAGCTGCCTGCACAGGGGCAGCTCCAGAGCCCCCGCCTCCTACAGACACTGTGATGTGGTGGGCTCAGGCCATGCACCTCTGTCATCCATGCGTCTCCGCCTCCTTGGGGCAAGATACAGAGAGAAATAAAATGTCCCCAGGGTCCTTGAGCAGCTGCTGGCATTGGGGCAGAGGGAGCAGATGGATGGAAGGCTAACAGTACATGAGTGTACAAGTGGGGGAGAGTGTGTGGGCAAGGACTCTGGGCCCACAGAGCAGAGCCTCCAGCCCTGTCCAGAAGAGCTGGGGGGCTACCCCTAGGAGGCTGGTGTGCCCAACACAGCAGAAGAGAAGGGCCTTCTGGGCTGGGGAGATTTGAGGCATGACATGGCATGGGTTTCCAAGGAGTTGGTCGTGGCAGGAAAGGAAGAGGAGGATGGGGGCTATGCCTGGAAGGGCTTCTGCTGCCATCCCCAGGAGCATGACCTTCATCCTGGGCAATGGGAAGCTGCCACTGGCATTTCGGGAAACTCCTTGACCCGAAGGAGGTCAGGTCGAAGCCAGGTCCTTTTTTCAAAGTTACCCTATTTCTGTGCTACCTCTTTGGGAAGTTCAGGAGCTTACTGCAGCGCCTCTCACGGCTCAGGTGGGCCGAGTTTGTATCTTGCAGGGCACAGGGCTGGCTGCATCTCCATGGAGTCCCAATCTCTCGGGTCCTCTTGGAGAGCCAGAGGCTGGGTCCTTCTCCCTTCCCTGCTCCAGCACAGCTCTAAGAGGAGGTGAGCACTAATTACAGCTGCTGCCCCGACTCCTTGCTCTGCCTCCACCACATGCCAGGCTCTATAGCAGGGCAGTGTTGGCCGAGCAGGGCCAGCTGGGCAGGTGCCCTTGCTCTGGTGGTGACAGGCAGCCTCATGCAGTAGAAGAGCCTGAATGCCATCCCTGACCCTTGTGAGCTGTGTAATCCCAGGCAAATATCTTGAATTTTCTTTTTTTTTAATTTTATTTATTTATTTTTGGCTGCACTGGATCTTTGTTGCTGTGTGCGGGCTTTCTCTAGTTGCGGCGAGCGGGGGCTACTCTTTGTTGTGGTGCGCGGGCTTCTCATTGTGGTGGCTTCTCTTATTGCGGAGCACAGGCTTAGTTGCTCCGCAGCATGTGGGATCTTCCCGGACCAGGGCTCGAACCCGTGTCCCCTGCATTGGCAGGCAGATTCTTAACCACTGTGCCACCAAGGAAGCCCCTCTTGAGTTTTCTGAGCCTCAATTTCTCATCTGTAAAATGGGCACAGAATTCCTTGCAGGGCTGTTATGAGAGTTTAAAAAGTCACTGTGTAGGGCTTCTCTGGTGGCGCCGTGGTTTAGAATTCGCCTGCCAGTGCAGGGGACAAGGGTTCGAGCCCTGGTCCGGGAAGATCCCACATGCCGCAGAGCAACTAAGTCCGTGCGCCACAACTACTGAGCCTGCGCTCCAGAGCCCGCGAGCCACAACGCCTGAAACCCATGTGCCTAGAGCCCGTGCTCTGCAACAAGAGAAGTCACCGCAATGAGAAGCCTGTGCACCGCAACAAAGAGTAGCCCCTGCTCACCGCAACTAGAGAAAGCCCGGCGCAGTAACAAAGACCCAACTCAGCCAAAAATAAATAAATTAAAAAAAAAAAAGTCACTGTGTAAAATGCCTGGCCCAGGGCCCACTTGGCTCACTGTGGGTCCTTGACCAGTTTCCTAGGTCCCCTGCAGTGCAGGTCACTCCCTCAGCCCTTCATCTGCTTGGCATCCCTGAGCAGCTGCTAGGGCTGGACCTATGCCGAGCGCTCACGCGGAAGCTGAGTCTGAGTCTTCCAGGTACCTCTAGGCCAAGGGGGTGAGGACAGACGGGGGAGGGCCATGGAGGAGGGAGGCAGTGTCTCAGGGAGCTTCAGACCAGAGCAGGGCCCTTTGGGTGGCCTGCTGGATGGCACTCGGGTTTCACCCACAAAGCTACCCGGGAACCATGGTGGGAACCTGGCTGGGCAGAGGCGGGAGGGCTGAGGGGCTTTGGGACTCCAGGCGGCCCTGGGCAACCCCAGCCTCTCAGAAACACCTTCCCAACCTGGGGGTGGACGAGTTGGGTGGTGTCGGCAGCTCAGGGGTCGCAGTCTCAGACCTCACTCACTTATTGTCACCGGTTACCACGAGGCCGAGTCATATCCCTAGGACTGCCTTGATTCGTTCCATCTGTACAAAGGGAAGGACAGTCCTCCCCACTCCCCACGGTTTCGGTGCCGCCCGTGGAAGCAGAGTGAGTAAGCTGGTTATCTTCCTGACAGCTGTCTGCCTTAGGTGAGGAGGGTGTGAGGTGTACTAAAATATTCCACGGGTGTCACTGTACGCGGTCCCCTGCTCTGCTGTCTGGGGGGCCTGGCGGGGGCGGGAAGGGGGAGGTGGACGTGGTTCAGGCAGAGAGCGGCAGGATCTCTGGGCCGAGAGGAATTCCCAGGGGAAAACCTATACGAAGGGAGCGCAGAGGACAGGAGGGGAGGGGGCAGAGGGAGACGGGGTCCTCCAGCTCTGTGCGAAGCAGTTTTCAAGCGGTCCTGAGGCGTCAAGGGGCACCCTAGACAGTAGAACCTCCCGCGGATAGGGTGACACCTCCCCCGAGGCCCACCTGGGAAGGGGAGAATGTACCATTCCTGGACTGCGGAGAGAGACAATGAGGTCAAGTGCGCAGTGTGACGGGTAAGTAGCACGTGAGCAACAAATGAATTGTTCACTTCTACAGGACTATCTGCCGGTTTTACAGAAAAGGAAACAGAGCGAAGAGCCCAAAGCCACATACAACTAGTGAAGAGGCAGAGGCTGCACTTGAACTGTCCCAGAGTACACGGTCGAGGCGTCCCACGCGTAAAAGCCTTAGAAATCGTCCCTCCTGGGGTAAAAAGAGGTGACGCGGTACCGTGGCAGGGAAATCCTCCGGCTGACCGTCTTGTCGCGGGGAGAGGTTGGGCAGCAACCCACTCAGAAGGGGAAAAACCGAGTGTGAGCGGGCAGACGAGGTCGCTTGTACACCCCCCCGCGCCAGACAGCGCCCGGGTTGGTGCCTCCCCGCGCAGCTGCGAGACGCGGCGCCTTTAAAGCCCGGCTGGGGGCGTGCCCGGCGCGCTGAGGGCACGCCTCTGGGCGCGTCCGCCCGGCGCCCCGCCCCGAGGCTTGTAGCCGCGGCCCCGGGAGGCGGGGCACGCTTTGGCTCGGCGGCCGTTCGAGTGGCGGCGGTTCGGCGGCTCGGCGCCTCCTTTCCCTCCGGCGGCTTCCCTGCGCGCTGCCCAGGGCGCCCGGCCGCGCCCTGACACACTCGGCCAGCTCGGCTATGGCCCGCGCCCCGCGACGTGGCGGGCGGGCACGGGGGCGCCGGACGGCGCGGCCAGAGTGAGGCGAGGCCGCCCTCCCGCCCTCGGCCGGGACCGCCCGGGATGGCCGTGCCGCCGCTCCGCCGGGCGCTGCTGCTGTGGCAGCTGCTGGCGGCGGGCGGCGCGGCGCTGGAGATCGGCCGCTTCGACCCGGAGCGCGGGCGCGGGCCGGCGCCGTGCCAGGCGGTGGAGATCCCCATGTGCCGCGGCATCGGCTACAACCTGACCCGCATGCCCAACCTGCTGGGCCACACGTCGCAGGGCGAGGCGGCCGCCGAGCTGGCCGAGTTCGCGCCTCTCGTGCAGTACGGCTGCCACAGCCACCTGCGCTTCTTCCTGTGCTCGCTCTACGCGCCCATGTGCACCGACCAGGTCTCGACGCCCATCCCCGCTTGCCGGCCCATGTGCGAGCAGGCGCGCCTGCGCTGCGCGCCCATCATGGAGCAGTTCAACTTCGGCTGGCCGGACTCGCTGGACTGCGCCCGGCTGCCCACGCGCAACGACCCGCACGCGCTCTGCATGGAGGCGCCCGAGAACGCCACGGCCGGCCCCGCCGAGCCCCACAAGGGCCTAGGCATGCTGCCCGTGGCGCCGCGGCCCGCGCGGCCCCCCGGCGACGCCATCCTAGGCGCCGCCGGCGGCACCTGTGAGAACCCCGAGAAGTTCCAGTACGTGGAGAAGAGCCGCTCGTGCGCGCCGCGCTGCGGGCCGGGCGTCGAGGTGTTCTGGTCGCGGCGCGACAAGGACTTCGCGCTCGTCTGGATGGCCGTGTGGTCGGCGCTGTGCTTCTTCTCCACTGCCTTCACCGTGCTCACCTTCTTGCTGGAACCTCACCGCTTCCAGTACCCGGAGCGCCCTATCATTTTTCTTTCCATGTGCTACAACGTCTACTCGCTAGCCTTCCTCATCCGGGCTGTGGCTGGGGCCCAGAGCGTGGCTTGTGACCAGGAGGCGGGTGCGCTCTACGTGATCCAGGAGGGCCTGGAGAACACGGGCTGCACCCTCGTCTTCCTGCTGCTCTACTACTTCGGCATGGCCAGCTCGCTGTGGTGGGTGGTGCTGACCCTCACCTGGTTCCTGGCGGCCGGCAAGAAGTGGGGCCACGAGGCCATTGAGGCCCACGGCAGCTACTTCCACATGGCAGCCTGGGGGCTGCCGGCTCTCAAGACCATCGTTATCCTGACTCTGCGCAAGGTGGCAGGGGATGAGCTGACCGGGCTCTGTTACGTGGCCAGCATGGATGCGGGGGCACTCACGGGCTTCGTGCTGGTACCCCTCTCCTGCTACCTGGTGCTGGGCACGAGCTTCCTCCTGACCGGCTTTGTGGCCCTCTTCCACATCCGCAAGATCATGAAGACAGGGGGCACCAACACGGAGAAGCTGGAGAAGCTCATGGTCAAGATTGGGGTCTTCTCCATCCTCTACACTGTGCCCGCCACCTGCGTCATTGTGTGCTACGTCTATGAACGCCTCAACATGGACTTCTGGCGCTTGCGGGCCACAGAACAGCCCTGCTCGGCAGCCACCACGCCCGGCGGCTGGAGGGACTGCTCGCTGCAAGGGGGCTCAGTGCCCACCGTGGCTGTCTTTATGCTCAAAATCTTCATGTCGCTGGTGGTGGGCATCACCAGCGGCGTCTGGGTATGGAGCTCCAAGACTTTCCAGACCTGGCAGAGCCTGTGCCACCGCAAGATGGCAGCTGGCCGGGCACGGGCAAAGACCTGCCGGGCCCCCGGGGGCTATGGCCGTGGCACCCACTGCCACTATAAGGCCCCCACCGTGGTCTTGCACATGACTAAGACGGATCCTTCTCTGGAGAACCCCACACACCTCTAGGGACACAGGCCTGCGTGGGGAGGCTGTTGCCCCCTCCTAGCCCCCCTCCGGAGGAGACAGCTGACTAGCAGCTGCCCAGCTGTCAAGGTCAGGCAAGTGAGTGCGAGGGGCCGAGGACCAGGGCGGGGAGACTCTCGTTCAACCCTCACTTGTCAGGACCCAGTGAGGCTCACTCCCCTGTCGCCTAGTGCAAGGGGGTGGGCCTGGCTGAGTCCCCCGCAGGGCCCTGGGGGTGGGGGCATGTGGAGAGGAGGAGGGGTAGAAGGGGGTGTGGTCCAGCAGAGTTTATTTAATGATGTAATTTATTGTTGGAGTTTCTCTGGAAGCTGTGACTAGAATAAACCCCCATGTGGCACCGCTGAGTCTTCTCTGGACTGGAAAGGGAGAAGGTAGGAGGGTGAGGGCCCTGCCGGAGTCTCCCATGTGAGCAGAGCTGGGGGTGGGTTCTGGGCTCATCCCCTGACCCCGTTTTCTGGCTCTCCATCAATGGGGAGGACATCGTGCTGTGAAACAAGCTGTGTTTTGCAGGAGTCCCAGATTCTTCTCCTCTTTGCTCCTTTTGGCAACCTGCTTGCCTCTCTGAGCCCTGGCTTCCTGCTTCCCAAAGTGAGACTGGGATGCCTGCTGGGATACTCAGGGAATCCCCTGGGATGACACTGTCCCCCTCTGGCCCGGGGGAGTCTAGCCTGTTTGGGGCCTGGGGGTGACTCTGCTTTCCTCATTTTGTATAAAAAATGAGGGCATCAGCCTACCTCAGAGTTTTCCTCAGAGGCTCAGGATCTGTTCCCTCTGTCCTTATGGCCCATCCTGCTGTCCCCTCCCTGGGGCCTGAG
This sequence comes from Leucopleurus acutus, assembly GCF_964270905.1. NCBI lineage: Eukaryota > Metazoa > Chordata > Mammalia > Artiodactyla > Delphinidae > Leucopleurus > Leucopleurus acutus. Next base: position 9,164,547 of record NC_139158.1, read on the forward strand.
GGACAGGGCCCAGCTGACTGTCCTCGTTGCCTTTGAAGATTGCTGATGTGATGTGGCCACTTCACTCCTTGCGGCCCTAGTCAGGGCACCCCACCCTCTCGTCCCTCTGGGTGGAGATGGGGCTGGACTGTTATATGGGCATCTTGGTGGCAGACACAGGCATAGAGACAGCCCTTGAAGATAGTGGGGATTGGGTCCCTAGCTCCTGAAGGGCTGCGGAAAGGTTTGAGTTGTGAGCACAGCAGTGAGAAACGGGGCAGGTGCTGGGGCGTGCACATGGCAGCTGTGCTGTCCCTGAGGCAGCTCCCACATTCGTGTGCCGGGATAGGAAAAGGTACTTGCGCCTATCTGTGTGCCGGGGAGGCCCTGGAGCTGCCAGGACCTGCGCCACCTCCGTGTGTGGCCGTCCCGGAGACCCTGTCAGCGTGGAGTCAGACCTCAGCGTCCTATCTTAGCCTCTGCTTTGGCCACTGTGACTCCAGCCAGGGGAGGGTCTTGGTTCCTGTCTCTGGGTGCATGACATGTTCAGCATCACTGTCAGGAGGCCCCAGGGTCCAGCCCCACTGCCAGCCAAGGGGAGGCCCAAGGTCAACTGCTTCATATCACCGTAGGGCTGAGCCCCCAAACCCAGCACCTCTCCAGCCAGAGCCCTTTACCCTGCACCAACCACCAATCTCACAGGAACAAGAAAGAAACCAAATGGAGATCAAACAGGTGGCATCAGCTCCCTCAGGAGGTGAGTGGGGAGAGGGCTGTCCCTCACAAGGAACAGTACTGACCCCTAAGGGAATTTCGCAGCCCTCAACCCTGCAGCTGGCAGGTGGAATGCCCCCCCATCCCCCCAATCTAAATCCTCCCCTTCTCATAGACACAGGATAAGTCCTCATGCCTTCTCTGACCAGTGAAACCAAGTGACCCTAACATGTGGCAACTCACCGGGGGAGGGTCCCTGACTGAGAAACAGAATGAGCTTAATGAAGGTAACAGGGGCCCAAGTTGGGAGTGGGAGGGGGAGTGGCTGCACCGAGCTGAGCTTAACAGGCCAGGTTTGTGGGCAGCCGACCTGAAACTGCTGAGGGCCTGCACTAGGGCAGGGGCAGCCAGAGGCAAAGGAGAGGATTCTGGAAACAGGGGAGGAGAAAGGCAAGTGATGTGCAGGGGCCAAGGGTGGCGGGGAGGGTAAGCATCAGGGGCAGCACCAGTTCACCCAGGTCCTGCCAGTCATTGGGCACCTGGCTGTGTCCCTCAGCGGAAACAAGACTGGCTTCCAGGACAACTGGGATGGCGGGGGTGGTGGGGGGTGGGGGGCGTGCAATCAGGACAGGCCCCAAGGGGGCTCTGCTTTGAGGCTGAGATGGTTCACATAGGCCAGGACCTGGGAGGGAGGGAGGGCGGGCGGGCCTTGCCAGCTAAGGCTTCTCAGCGCTGGACAACATTATGGAAGAGTCCCAGACCCTAGAGGAAAAGGAAGAAGGAAACATGATTAAAGACCTTTTACAGAAGTCCTCCATCTGATCCTCCTCTCCCCATTGTGCAGACAAGGGAAGTGCTTGAAGGGATCGATTGGCTCAAGTTCACACAACCAGGGAGACTGTGGCCTCCAGAGCTTGTGATTTCACACCATGGAGTCCATCGGGGCATGGGGTGAGATGGACAGGGTGGGTGTTATAAAACCTAGGGCGGGGCTTCCCTGGCAGCGCAGTGGTTGAGAGTCCACCTGCTGATGCAGGGGACATGGGTTTGTGCCCCAGTCTGGGAGGATCCCACATGCTGCGGAGCGGCTGGGCCTGTGAGCCATGGCCGCTGAGCCTGCACTCCGCCAACGGGAGAGGCCACAACAGTGAGAGGCCCGCGTACTGCAGAAAAAAAAAAAAAAACCACAAAACCTAGGGCGGTTTTGTCCAGAGAAACCGGTCCCACAGTGGGACCTCCCCCCACCCCCAAAAAGGAGATTCCAGAACCCAATGGAAACACCTCAGAAGCCAACACCTGCTGGCCTGTGCGCCCCTGGCCCCCGCCCCTTCCCTCAGGGGCCTAGTAGCCCAGCACAGGGCCCCTTAGAGCAGCACGTCTGTGCATGTGTCCACGCCAGCTGAGCCTGTCTGAGAGCCGAGCCTGTGCTTGTTCTTAAAGGAACTTCTGAGCCCTGACCTCAGTCACTATCAATTCCAGGGAAACAATTCAAAGTTCACTGGAGTCAGCAGGGGTGATCTTGACTGAGGTCAGATTGAGGAGAGGCTGCCCCCCCTCCGGGGGGCGGTCAGTAGCTGCCCTCACTCTCTGCTCAGTCCCACCCTGAAGGAGGAAGCTCCAGGACAGCCCGTGTGAAAAGGCCTGGGGGTCCTGGGCGGGGGGTAACAGAACAGCAGCCTTCTCCCCTTACCTGGTCTAAGTGTCTCGCTCGGTACCCTGCGGAGGGGACCCTGGCTCTCGGGCAAGTGGGAGACCTGGTTCCCTAGTGGAAGCGGCACCGCCCCTGAGTAGCTGCTTTGGAATCAGTCACCAGCTGACTGCCACCCTTGACTGTGCTCCCTCCCCAGGGACAGGGTTTGAGGAGAACCAAGAGTAGGCAGGAAGAGGGGTTGGTCTCTGTTGATTGCCAGCATTAGTATTCCAGACCCCTCCTCAGGAAAAAAGTTTTCTCGTCTCCATTTGCAGTAGTCAGCCCAAGTTAGGTTTCTCGTGATAGGGAGGAATGGGCTGGGATGGCTGAATAGGACCAGGATACAGAGCCTAGATGAGGTGACAAGGCCCCACAGGCGCTGGCCTGGTGTAGCCTAAGAAACCCACCCCAGGAATAGGACTTCACAGGTGTGGGGTGGGCTGGGAGTGCCTGTGTGGAAAATGTCTGGAGGTTACACAGCTCCCTCCTCCAGAGCTTGAGGGCTGGTCAAATTCAATCCGACCTTGGGGCAAACCACTTCCTCCCCTGCGGGACTGAAAATCCCCGAGTGCTTGGCGCAGGCCTGGCTCAAAGCCCACGCTCACCAAGGCCACAAAGGGAGTCAATGGCAGAACCCGCACCCAGGACTTAGGTTTCTCCTCAGATTTCTTCCTATTTTACCTTATGCCATCCCTGGCGCAGCTGGTCAGGAACTGGCAGTTTCGCTTCTCAGTGAATGGGATCATGCAGTGGCCCTATAAAATTCTGGAACTCCACAGGCAGGTTGCCAGCCAGCAGTGATCTACTCAAATTAGCCACTCTGACTTTATAAAAACTCCCAGCATAAAATATAAATGAAGGCACGAATAAAACAAGATTGGCTATGTAGTAGAACTGCTGAAGCTGAGTAGGTGGGAGTTTGTTCTATTTCCACACTTTTTGTGTATGTTTTATATTTTCCTTGAAAAGTGTTTTAAAATGTCGAGTTTCCCCCAAAATTAAGTCCTGAAGGACTATACAAGTTCCCATAGCGAAGCCTTAAAAAATACTTTCTCCTAGTTCTTATAAGTTTCAAATGGAATGGGGGGGAGGGGGGTGGATGTTGAGACAAAGACAAGGCCAGGAGAGGCTTGAAGGTCACAGCTTCGATTACCCAGGGCACCAGAACTCTCTCCTGGAAGCAAAGAAATGCAGTAGATGGATCTGACCTGTGGTTAAAAAGACTAAGTCAGAGGAGGTCCTCTCCAGAAGAACAGGCTCCAAGAGTCCATGGGAAGACAGCGCTCGCTCGGGACTGCACCACCCTCCAAGAGCACAAAGAAAAATTCACCAGAGTTGTTTCTTCTTTATAAACACAAGTACATAATGTTTATTTGAAATTCCAATTTATTACAAGTTTACCCTTTAATGGGGCCCTTCCTCCTTAAGGACAACTTGAAAAACAACAAAACTCAGGTGTCACTGAAGTGGGAACACGGAATTCTCACTGTTAACAAGAACAGACTGGCTCTAGGGTAAGAGGCAGGGCAGGTGTCCACGGCTGGGATTGTGAAATTGTAACGTCAGTGCTAACTCCAAGCCTGGGGGAGCCAGGATGGTAAACCTATCCAGCAGCCCCTGGAGCAAACCCCAAGGAGGCAAGGAGGCCAGGGGACAGGATCACACCTTGAAGTTTCACTTTAAGAGGTTTTAATTCTCAGGTTCTGTGAGCTTCAATCCCCTTGGTGGACTTCTTTTCCCTTACTTTAAATAGGTACAGAAGAGCTTAGGTGCTCCCATTTTTCCAAATTCAAAGCTGACAGAAAAGGAAATTAAACCCTGTTTTGTGTTTTTATCAAAATCTGCCATAAAAGGGAAAGAAGACTACAAAGTTCTGCCTAAACATAACTACTAGTGCTAGACTCACTGTGGGAAGGGGCCGCGGAGCCCCTCCTCCTGCCCTCCGCCCCCCACCCCGGCACTGAGCACTGAGAGATTCAGGTTCCTGGGGAGCCTGAGTCTGAGGCCAGAACAGCACAGCAGGGGCACTGCACACAGAGGCGGCGGAACCAGCCACCAGGGCAGGCAGAGGGATCGTCCATGACCAGGTCCCCACTGCTGGCCCTGATGAACCCCAACCCAACTTCTCTAAAGGAGAGACGATGGGCCGAGGGAGGAGACTGGGCAAAGTAAAGCAAACACGTTATCATATAAACTGTACTGTACATGTGCCAAAGCAAGATGACAGAAATATTTTTACAAGATGTTCTTTATACAATATCACTGCTGAAACAAGCAACTTTTAATAACTAGAAAAGTCAATTTAAAAAAAATTAAACATTTAAATTCTTCCTGCTTTTCTTCTGCTCCCCTAAGAGCTTGTCTGGTATGTGGGTGGGCTGGGCTCCAACACCCCTCTGGCCAGACCCATCAAAGTAAAGGTTATATGCATGGTTACAAGCAGGGCTCCAGTCTCTGAGTGAAGTGCCTTAGGGTTTTTTTTCCAGGGGGCAAGGTGGGGCGGGAGCGGGGAGAGAGCTGTCACAAGGAAGGGGAGGGGTACTCAGGAATGGCTACAGGACATATCCCTTTACTCTGCCAAGATCAACTCAACAGACCACAACTGTTTCATGATGCTGGTGAACACAGAATTCTGTATGGCACTCACTGATACCATCACCTGAGAGGGAGGGAGGGAGAGACAGAGCACAGGCTTAAAGAAACAAGACTGTGTATAAATATAGATTAAAAAACCCAGTTGGCCTGATTACCCTTCATCCTTCTACGTAATACAGTAATCCCTCCCCTGGAGACCAGAGGGCTTGGCACTGTTGTGGTGGCCAAAGTGGGAGGGACCTTAGGAAAGAAGAAAGAAAAGGAATTGGGTTCACAAGAAAAGCCATACCCTGGGACTCTTCCTGGAAACTCTCGGAAAGGGGGGTTAAGGCCATCTATCCCCCACAGTATTTCTGGGCAAAGACCACCAACCCAGTATTAGGCTCTCCAAAGTGCTCTGCTTGATTAAGGCCCATGGAGAGTTTTGGAGACACGGCACAAGCTCGGATGACAGGCATTCCTGGGCTCCCCGTGACCTCCTCCCTTCCACGTTCTTCTCCAGCGTCCTCTTTCGCCTCCCTCCCCCCTCCCTCGCTCTCTCCCTCGATTCCCCCAACCTCAGCTCCCTTACCAGGGCCCCTGCCTCTCTACTTCTTCTGTCTTCGTCCCCTGGACTGTCCAACGGGCTCTGGCTCACTGTCCCCTTCATCTTCAGCAAGCCGGTCGGGAAACTTCTTACGTTTCCTACGGACATATGGGTGGCCAGGAAGATGTTTATGCAACAGAGCCATCAGACACTGTTCTGTCTTCACCATGCAGTTTAGGACATGGCTGCCTCGGCAGTTGTAAAGCTCAGCGTTGGTAAACACTTGCTTCATGTCAGTAAGAAACTCCTGCACAGAGCGGTAGCTCCCACAGGAACATTTGTTCTGCATTGTCTGGAAGTCCATAGGGTGGGTGATCACATCATAGTAGTCCTCAGCCTCATCTCTGGTCACGGGCTCTCTGTGGAGAAGAACCAAATGGTGAGATAAGCGCAGCCCTGAATCCAATGGACAGAAACCTTGTTATCAAACCACCAGCCCCAGAACGCCCACCCTGCTGAGACCAGCCCACTGGCAGACAGAGCAACTGTGTTCGCTTGCACTCAGAGCGGGCTCTGCTAGTCTGGAAGCTCATTTCCCTGCCACTGAGATGTGTCCTCGGGGTTCAGCTGCAAGGTTGGCCCTACTCCCCTGCGCCTGAGGCCACGGAGCTCACCTGAAGGGCCAACTGAAGCGGTACTTCACGATCTTGTGGAGGATCTCTTCACACTTCTGCAATTCCAGGCTTTGCCTCCGGGAGCTCCGCTTGGTCTGAAGTACCTGGCGCCAAAAAAAGACGACATGTTATTACAGGACTGGGAAAAGAAGAGTGGACAGGGCAGGAAACGCATATATCTGCTTAACACAGAAAAGAAAAAGGTCAATCATCTTCTCGGAGCAGAGACGGCCAAAATCATCTGAATGGGGCTTCCCTGGTGGAGCAGTGGTTGAGAGTCCGCCTGCCGATGCAGGGGACGCGGGTCCGTGCCCTGGTCCAGGAAGATCCCACATTCCGCGGAGCGGCTGGGCCCGTGAGCCGTGGCCGCTGAGCCTGCGCTCCGCAGCGGGAGAGGCCACAACAGCGAGAGGCCCGCGTACCGCAAAGAAGAAAAAAAAAAATCATCTGACTTGCACGCAGGGAGCGCTCTCAGCAGGGGGCACTAGCCCACCTGCCTCCTCCCTGGTGGACGGTGAGCAAAGCAGTGGAGGACATGCAGCAGTTGCTGTATTACAGCAGTCCTGCCAGGGGCCAGCTAGAGAGGGCCACTGTCACCAGGACGCTAGCCCTCTGAGAGCAGATGTACCTGGGATTACGGTCACACTGCGGATGAGTTTAAACAAGCAACTGCAGAAAGCCAGGTGGGTTATGGGGACCACCCGCAGCCAATTTTGTGGGGGTGGGGTGTCAGAGGGAAGAAAAGCAAGAGGTACAATTCCTTTCCTGGGCTCTCCCCTGCAGGCCTGCAGCAGCTAAGTGGCTAAAGAGAAAGGGGCGTGCCTCCCTTCCAGGTGGCAGGAACAGGCCGTGACTCACAGAAGTAGAGGCACAGAGTTAAAGGGGTTAGGGCCAGGCACACAGGAGGTGCCTGCAATGCCCTTTGAGCACCCTAACGGCTTGCTTTATGCCTCCAGCCCACCTCCAACTCCAATTTAATCTGTCAAAAGAAGCAAATTTTCAAGAGCCTCTTTCTGTCCTTTAAACTTCAAGTGAAACCTAAAGTAAAACCACTAAAATTACATTGGTTGAGGAGCAGAGGGGAGGGTAATGTCCCTCCCATGACAATTGTCGGCAAAAGACCCAAGAGTAAGTGAGGCTCCAACATTGCTGACATTCCCACAACGGAGACCCAGCCCCTCTGAGCCATGGGAGACACATGGATACTATTTTAAAATCCTTAACAAGTCGCAGGCTGCCTGTTAACTAGAGGAGATGTTTGCAGGCTGCAGCAGGGGAATGCCGGACATAGCTGTTCCCGGAGGGCCTGCTGCCTCGTTTGCCTACAGGCCCATCCATCTGCCTCATCAGTCTCCAAAGTTAGGGAGGAGGGAGCAGAGGGGAGGCTCCCACCTGTTGCCTGCTGAATTCCTAATGCTGGAGTCAGGGATACGAAACAGAAATGCTGGAGGGCAGATGATAAATAATTCTTACCAGCTCATCAACCTCAGCCTCGTCTACAGGTGGCGCCTTCGGCCGAGACCTCCTGGTAGGATGCGGCTTCTTACCTGGTCGTCGGCCTGGCCTTGCTGCAGGGGCGATGACACCCTGCTTGCCCCGGACAGTCTTTCGAGGTCTCACTGAAATAAAAAATATGCATTCAGAGCAGACCTGAGGATGAAGGGAGCATGCCCATGGAAGGGGTGATACTCTGGACAAGCAAAGCAATGGCTTCCTTTGGTTAGGAGGTGCTCTTGCTATCCGTCTCCTGCCGACCTCACAGGACACTTTAAGGGCAGCAGTAGCAGATGGAAGAATGGGTACTTTTCAGCAACTGCCAAAGACCTTTTAAGAGTCTCTTCAGAAGGCCAGTTCCTTTAGTACGTCCACTCTCTGTCCCCACCCTGTTCAGTTACTCTCAGGAATGAGGGCCTGGAAGGAATCAATTGTAAACTGACTCACTCAGGAGAAAAAGCCACTTGCTGATGGGTCTGCCTGGGAATTCCTTCAGCGCAAGCTCAGCCTGAGAACGCATGTATTTACATGTAAGATGGAATCTGAGTGTGGAACAGATCCTGTTTCATAATTCCCAGAGTTATCCTATACTCACCACCACAATCTTTTCAGAGAAAAGCTGATACTTATGTGAAGTCTGCCTCATTGAATCCAGTTTAAGGCTAGCCCAGTCCTGCTTTCTGCGATTTCTAAAAACCATAGACAGTAGGCCCGGCCACTTCCACAAGAGCCCTGCTCAGGATCCCACAAGAGAGAATAAAAACTACAAACGCACCCGAGGCTGCCTGTTTCTCAGGTTTACAACAGGCGCTCAATGTCAGACAAACCAACATTTCTCAATACATCTTCAGGAAACAACGCTCCATCAGGATTAGCTCAAGGCTGCTCCACTAAGCAAATTTTCCCCTGGAAAATGGGGAGGGGCAATTTGGAGAGAGATAGGGGTATACGGAGGCAATGATATAGAGAATCAATAAACAATGTTTTATATTCTACTTCCAGACCATGATGACCCCTCACTGACTATTTTAGGTTCTCTAAGTTGTAAGACTAGGCGAGGAAGAGAGGGTAAGGAGCTGATGCCAAGGATGAAATGATGGATGCAGGGAACAGCCACCGGCCCAGGGCCTCGAGTTGCACTAGGGAACCACATCGTTGGTGGCCTACAAGGCAGAGTAGACAAGAAGCTCTGAAGTTCCAAACACTTCCTGGATCCTTTTGGTAGACAAGGCCCTAGAAACCTGCAGAGGGAACAATTCCCTGGAAAGACGAATAACTTGAAAGTGGAAAGCAACCATTACTTGGAAAATAAACAAAATCAGTCCATTGCTATATTTAGAATCTGTTCCCAGACAACCATGCATCCAAATCACGACTCTGGCAGTACTCCGTGGTCTCTCTGTAATGCAGGGTTAATGAACTACTTGTCTCCTTACCCAGATACCTGAAAAATCATGCCTTGGGAACAAACAAAAGGAGCCCTAGAGGAATGAGAGAAGTGTAGGTGTCCCAAATTAAAACCCTGCAGGATCGGGGAAGACGGTAGCAGGGGTGCAAGCCCAAAGTCCTCAGGTTTTGACAGCACCAGTACAGTAAGGACCAGGAGTGCCAAACGTCCTCTCTCTCTTTTTACAGCAAGTACGACTGTCCAGGGAGTTATGATCTTGGGAACTGTACCTCTCTTGAAAAGCTCATCAAAATCTTCTGTCTGTATTAACCTACAAAGAAGGGTATATTTTGCAAAAAGGGAGGCTGTTAAAAGGCTCAACTACAGGACTTAAGGTTTAACAAAAATGACACGACTCTCAAAGCCTCAAGAAAAACGAACATGAGAGACTGAGTCAACAAGGTGAGCTTACGTGATGAGGCCTTTTCCCCCTACTGACATCTAGAGAGAAACAGATCTGAACCTTCCTAACAACTACGCCTAAACCATGGAAAAAAGTCTTCCCTTTCCAACTAGCAAATCTACAGCCCTGCACACTACAGGGAAGAGAAGAACCACTGCAACCACAGAAAAACAACTTCTTTAAAAGCAACACTGCACCAGAGGCCAAAAGAACTGCAAGAGACAGCAATGGGCCTAGACCCTTGTTACCCCATCCTCACACTGAGGGGCTCAGAACCAGCAGACCTGTCATAAACAAGACCTGGGGCCTTGAATTCCATGAAATCTTGGACCAAGTAGATCTGCCAGTTTGATGTTCTGAGACCAAGCCACCCAACCTCCTTATAGGAAGGTAGTTAACTGGCATCTTGAAAACCCATTTAAAACATGGCAGCAGTCACCCCTCCACCACAACTTGTGAAAAAAAGAAGACGGCACGATGGCCTTGTTGGGTTATCTACCGCCAACCCAGTCTTTCCAAGTCAGCTTAGAAGACTGTGAGGTTAACTATGAAAGAAACTGAATACTTACGTCGCAAACCAGCCACCTCATAATCTTCCTCCCCCTCCTCCTCATCCTCTTCTTCCTCTTCGTTGCTCTCATTATCTTCGCTGTCCTCAGAGGCAGACTCTTCCGTATAATTCCTGTGGGGGGAAAGACACTTGTAGAGAACACGGATCTAGGCCAAAGGAGTCCTAAGAAAGGTAAAGTCCCACATAAATTGTGGCAACTTTTCCCTCTTCACAGACTAGACAGATTTCATGCTAAGGGGAGGGAACCTGAATCTAGGCCAGGACACAGGAAGCAGAATGAAAACCTAAGCTTTAACAGAGTGTCTCCTCTATCAGACCCCAAACCCTCTGGCTACGATTATTAATGGCAGCAAAAACCAAGACCAAAATGCAAGCCCCACCCCTCAACATACAAAACAAAACTCTGTTCCTTCTATCTCACAAAAACAGCCAGATAATGTAACATTTCAGGTATTAAAAGTTGTCCCCAGTGCTGGGGTGGACTGAAAGGATAAACAGCCCAGACAGGTGTTACTCCACCTTGATGGCCCCCTTCCAGGAGCTGAAACAGCTTGCAGATGACCATAACATCAAAGCACTGGTAATCCCAGCTCAGAACAGCTGGTCCAAAGCCTCACCATTTCAGAGCGGCAGCCTCATCTCTCTAAGTGTAGCTGGAATGGAGTGAGAAATAACCGAGTAATGCTGTTAGGCAGGGTCAGGATCAAACAGCTCTGACCTTTCAAAGAGACACCAAGCCAGACTGCTACAAGCTGCTCTTCTACAACCTCAAATTTCAACGTGGAAAACAACGTTATTAACTTTAGCAAACATTAGGCGTCTCCTCTTTACAAGGCCCTATGTTTGGCCTTACTGGGATGAGGATGAAGAACAAAGCACCACCTCTACTCTCAGGGCAGAAACAATCTCATAGGAAGACAGCCGTGGATAAAACTGACCAAAAAGGCAAGATGCATCGAAAAACAACTTTGGACATGGAAAGCTGAACTGGAACACAGAGGAGGAACAAGTAATCCTAAGGATGTAAGGATGTTTCCAAAAAGCAGTGAAATTTTAGGTAGGCCATGGTCAGTTTAGCCAGGTGGGAGTTCTGGGGACAGGGAATATTCCCAGCTGGGAGGAAAGCACAAGAGGCAAGGATGCACAATGAACAGCCTGTAACAAGCACACAAACATGGGAACAAGGGCTTATAAAAACATCAGCTAGTGTTACATAATGAGAGTCTCAAAAGCTAGGCTAGGGAGTTTGGACTTTACTCTAGAGGCAGGGGGAAGATCGAAGTTTTTGAACACGACAGTGACATAAGCAAATCTTTGTCTTATGTAAACCATTCTGGTATCACCATAAAAGCTGGATGGATAAGAGGGAGGAAGATATGAGGTAGAGTTGAGAAGCCACTGAAGGAGCCCAGATGAGAGATGGAGAGGGCCAAATGACAGAAGGGACCATGGGGAATGGACATCAGGATTCTGACTCATTAAGACATCTAGACACTGAATTGATAACATCTGGCAAGTTGAATGAATATGGAGACGGGGGAGAGGAAGACACCAAGTTGACACCAAAATTCTAATCATGCTAAGGAAGGAAGAGTAGGTACAGGTAAGGAAGGTAGTGAGTTTCAGGATTTTTAGCAGTAACTGGCTGCAGAAGTCATCACAAATTAAGAAGTGGGCGAAGTGGAAGCAAACAAAGGATATGTTATTTGAGAAGAAAGTATGACCAAGAAGACATAAAACACAGCTGGTAATGAAAACAAAAAATGTCGACAATTAAGCTAAAATTAAATCAGAGCCCTTTGAGCCCCCACTGTAATACCTTAAATGATGGGGCTCTGCACACAAAAGATGAACTTAAAGCTCCTCAGCATCATTCAGTTTGAATAACCCAAGCTCAAGTATAACAGCTATTTATTAATTTATTTGTTTTTAAAAGAAGAAATTCTCACCTGCCACGGGAGTTGCGCCTGGCAGTGGCAGGCTGGCAGGCTGGGCACTGCCATTCACCATCTGGTACTTCATAGAGGGCCGGCCTCAGACAAAACAGGTGGAAGGCTTTATTACACTCGTCACACAAGATCAGCTTGTCATCCTCACCTGCAAGGAGATAAACTTGTACAGCACTGTGGGGAGTGGGGCAGTAGTCAGTGAGCTGTAAGGAAGAGCTGCTCAGCCTCAATTAACCCAATGGAAGAACAAACATTCTAGTACCCTGCTACCCCATTTTAAAAAAACGCAGTCATCTTCTGAAAAAAAATGTAGCATTAACTAGACTATAGGTAATTTAGGGTTCAGGTCTTCTAACTTATATCCCAAAATCTACTCCGGGCTGGAAGACGACAGTTAACATTTACTAGGAGATAGCAAAAAATCAAGCAGTAGCAGGAGATTTTTGCTGCCCCTGTCCCACTAAGAAACGAATCTCCCATGAAGTATTACATTTTTTGCCCTTCCTCCTCCTCCCCGACGACACAAATGCTTCCCAACTCATATCTGATATGGTTCTCCTAAATCATTCGGTTTCCCTACATTTGAAAATACACCAAACCAATTTAAATGATAACTTCTCCTCTCCAACCTTCATTCTACATCAGTTTTTAGAGCAACTGAATGATGTTACATAGGTCTTTTCATCCTTGTAAAGTAAATCACAAAACAGCTTTAGCCACTGAGAAGTCAACCACTGGGGGGCTTTTAGCCATCTAGTTCCTTTTACACATAATGGGGCTCTAAAAGTTCTCAGCATTAAACAGTCCAAATGCTTCGCTCTGTAGGATTCCATGCCAGAAGGTCCAAACCCGACTATTCTTCACAACGTTCAAATACTGCCCTCTACTGGTAGCACCCACCTTACTTCATGGATGACTAAAATTAAGAGATAATGAGAGATTTAAAATTTTAGTTAAAACTAATTTGTTCCCTATAGAAAATCTAAGAATTGGCGAGATCAACTGCTCTTATTTTATACTCAAAACCGAGGCACAAAGGGCCTGCTGTGATTTGCGAGCGTGTGACTTTAATGACTAGCATTTTATGGACTTTCAGGAGAAGGTAAAATCTGGACCACCACCGCCACATTTAAAAGTTGTGTACACAGAATTCTTGAGGGATAAAAGATCTTGCAAATGGAAGTCCTAGTGCCTAATACACTCAGATAAGCAACTCTGATTTAAATATACCTTTCTTTCGACAAACTTTGCATCTAGCATTTTCTGCTGACATATCCCATTTGATACAGGCATCAAGCATCCCAAGTAGAACATGCATTCTGGAAAAAGTCTGAGCTTCACGGATTGCTGTCTTCCATTTTTCCAGAGCAGATGCGACCTAAACAGAGACCAAACCAGGCCAGCATTACTACAATGACTTCAAAGACATGAAATGTGGATTTTTCACATAATACTGACAGTATACACAGAGAGAGGACTACAACTAGGTAAAGATATGAGAGCATCCTGATACATTCACCTCCTAGAGCTCCTCTGGTCTAACCCATTTATCTTACAGAAGAAACCAAGGCTCGGAAGGGTGGAAAAAAGTTGCCAGAGGTCACATAAAGAATTCAAGGAGGGGGAAATGACTAGAAACATGTCACTTCTAGTGAAATCCACTTAAAGATTCAGTATCATTTAAAAGCAGGAACATTTGTACTGTGTAAATAATGCTAGTATGCAACAATGTCATGTAGCTTGGTCAGTAAGATTATCAGCTTCTGCACTAATATGTACCATAATCCCAGATTATAGGGCCAAGAAATAGTAAATAGTATCTATAAAGCATTCTATAATTCTTAAAAGTATTAAGTACTGATATGAAATATCCTCTTGACTTTATCACCAACTTCTAACTTAAGTGAAATCTGTAAAGTCCCAGGGGTTGGCCTGATTTCATTCTGGGCAGTTACTCTCAGCATAATCCACACTGTCTCCACTCATCATCAGAAAATGCAAATTAATTTAGAATTAGCAAAGTAAAAGAGGATGGAGAAAAAAGTAATTAGGAATTTTCAACCCTCCCTCTATAAAATATACATTCTGAGGAGGAACAAAAATGCCATTTTAGGATAATTCATTTATTTGTATTGCTGTTTTATTAATTAAAAGGTGACTTTTGGGGATGTTTTCAAAGCACTAAAAAAGCCTAAACAATTAGGGTGAGCATCCATGTAAACAAATGCCATTATAGGGGACATCATTCTCAGACAGTCAGAAAATACAACAGAGCTGGACAAGGTAAAGCTTCGGCAGTATACCAGAAGCTGAGAGACTAGGTTATCTCACTCTCATCTACCTTGTGGAGGTCATACTGCTTAACTCAGTCATGACTGAACTAAAGTTAGCCATGCTGGCTACTTTTATTAAACAACCTGGCTAGCTCTAGCTAACTGACAACAGCACTGCTTGGTTTCACTGCCCTGTCCTAGGCAAAAAGCCTATTTTAAGTAATAGTCTTCCTCCTTTAAGAAAGGCCCGTTATCCCTGAAAGGCCACAGCTCAATTTGAAATAGAGCTGCCAAGGGACAAAGACAGTTGAGCTACTTCTGAAGCTGTAGTGTGAGAGTTCAGGGAGGGGACCAAAGGCTGTCTATTCTCTTTCCTATAGAAACAGAGAACCACTGAGAGCCTTGTGTGTATAAATTTATGAATAATGAGGATAAGTAACAAACACATCGAAAAAATCTATTTAAGAGGCTGCTAAAGTTCTAATGGAAACTGACTCATTCCTTACTCCAACCTGCAGTGAAGATATTTCAACATCTGCCTTTGAAATACAATTTCCTTCCTTCCCTTTTCAGAGCTCCTCAGTAGGATGTAAGATCTACAATCACAGGTGCCTTGCAGGTCTTCTCCCCTAATGTAATGGAGAGCTGACATACGGTACCACAGATTCTCTTACTGTAATAATTAATGCAAACCTCTTCATTCAGTGGAACATATATTTAAGAATTTCAGGTTTGGTTCCTAAAAGAGTGTTATTGAGAACACTCAATTAGCCAAGGAATGGTTAAAATGGGCTTTGCTGTCCTCTAGTGGACAGTCAGATGCACAAAAGCATTAAAAAAATCATCAGTTGGGCTTCCCTGGTGGTGCAGTGGTTGAGAGTCCGCCTGCCGATGCAGAGGACACGGGTTCGTGCCCCGGTCTGGGAAGATCTCACATGCTGCGGAGCAGCTAGGCCCGTGAGCCATGGCCGCTGAGCCTGCATGTCTGGAGCCTGTGCTCCACAACGGGAGAGGCCACAACAGTGAGAGGCCCGCGTACCGCAAAAAAAAAAAACAAAAAAAAATCAGTATACAGTACTGCTTTTTACTTATTTCCTATAAATTATAAAATCTGAACACCCAGCACATGTGGCCTCATTAAAAGAAACAAACAAAAATCTGAAAGAGGGGCTTCCCTGGTGACGTAGGGGTTAAGAATCCGCCTGCCAATGCAGGGGACATGGGTTCAAGCCCTGGTCTGGAAAGATCCCACACGCCTCAGAGCAACTAAGCCCGTGTGCCACAACTACTAAGCCTGCGCTCTAGAGCCCATGAGCCACAACTACTGAAGCCCGTGCGCCCAGAGCCCGTGCTCCGCAACAAGAGAAGCCACCGCAGTGAGAAGCCCGCGCACCACAATGAAGAGTAGGCCCCGCTCGCCGCAACTAGAGAAAGTCCGCACTCAGCAACAAAGACCCAACACAGACAAAAATAAATTTATATATATATATATATATATATATATACACACACACACACACAAGAAAACTGGAAGAGATCTTGAGAATAAGCTTATTTAGCCTCATTTTAAAAACAGATTTACTGAGATATAATTTATATACTATCGATAACAAGTTCCCCCTGTAAAGTGTACAGTCAATGCCTTTTCATATATTTGCAGAGTTGTACAACTATCAACATAATCTTAATTTGAGAACACTTTCATCACCCAAAAAAGAAACCTTGTCATTCCCCATTCCCTAGCCTAACCCACCACTTCCCTGGCCCTAGGCAACCACAATCTTCTTTTGCTTTATAGATTTACCTATTCTGACATTTCATATAACATGTGGCCTTTTGTGACTGGCTTCTTTTACTGAGCATAATGTTTTCTAGCTTCATCCACATCCCAGCATGTAACAGCACTTCACTCCATTTTAACTGCTGAGTAATACATCCATTTTGTTTATCCATTCATTAGTTGGCAGACATTTGGATTGTTTCTGCTTTTTGACTATGCTGAATAACAAACACTGCTATGAATGTCTGTGCACATGTATGTAATGTTCATTTATTATTTTTCGTGAAAAGAAAGTTTGCCCAAGGTCTCACAGCAATTTAGGGCCAGGTCTCCCAATCCCCAATCCAACGCTCCTGGCATTATACATTAGATCCTGTTTCATCCACTGAGTTATCCATCTAGACCAGCCTCGTCTCCAGCTAGCCTCTAATTTCGAGGGTGAAAACAATAGGCACTCAGATTTTAAAGAACATCTTAAGTATCCTCCCACTGCACAAAATTCCAGTCCAGAACATTAAAAACAAAACAAAGAAACCCCACCATATCGAAGACTTTTTAAAAACACAGGAACAGCAGCAAGATAAAGTTTTGACATACAACACGGTAGCATCAAGTAAATATTCTGTTTTGCAGTACTGCTGGGAAGCTGGACACACAACGCTGATGAAAAAGTCAAATTCTTCAGCATATTTAAATGAAGTTGGGACCTAGTTAGAAGTGGTAGAAGTGCGTATAACAAAATCAAGGGGAAGCCACCTTATGTGCAAGTCACCATTAATCCCTTTACCTAACAGTAAAAAGGCAATATATCTTGGCAAGAATATAATGAGGCTTCAGACCATATTCTTCCATAAAAGAACGTTTAAAATGGAAAAACAGATAATCAGGGACAAATGCATCCAAAGCAAAAAGAGAGTCTAACAGAACCCAGGATTTAGCCAAATTATACGTCTTTCCCATTTAATGCAAGAAAATGAAATAAACATTAAATATTTGAAATAATTGACTATTACAAAAAGGGATTTGAGAGATAATCTACTTTTTCAAATAAGGAAACTGAAGCACAGATTAGGGACTGATATTAGCTCATGCAACAACCTAGTGCCAATTGAAAAAACCCTGGCCCATGCTAAGTGGAAACCTTCAAAGCAAAGGACAGTGGAAAATTTCAGAGCTGTGGCAAGGCTGACCTTCGGTGGGGAACTGCAGGGCATAATGCCATTTTAATGGAGAACATTGCTGAACTACTTAGTAGGCAGCCTAATTGATTTTCCAAGAAACTCTTCCATGTTTTCCATTTGTGTACTATGTGTCTGGGCCTCAAGGTTAAATCTGCGAAGTGCTCATATTTTCCTCCCCAATCAATCTAAGAATCGTCTCATATGACAAGCTAAAAAGAGGTTACTTCGCTATGGGGTTAAATACTAAAAAAGAACTTAAATGAGAACTCTACAGCTACTAGTTCCCAATGAGAAGAAAATTTTTATTGAGTCAAGAAATGGCAAGGAAAGATCACATCAAGAAAAATACTAGGACTTCCCTCGCGATTCAGTGGTTAAGACTTCACCTTCCAATGCAGGGGGCCTGGGTTCCATCCCTGGTTGGGGAGCTAAGATCCCACATATCTCCCTGGCCAAAAATCCAAATCATAAAACAGTAGCAATATTGTAGCAAATTCAATAAAGACTTTACATGTGTGAAATCTCTGAGTCTATGCCATGAATTAATAGTTAAACGTTTATCTAACTAAATCTTAGTTCTCTACTCACCTCTGACCCAACATGTTCCTTCCTGTATCACATATCACTCTTGGCCTCAGGAAGAAACCCAGGGGGAACATGACAACTGTGTACAGCTACCAGAGGAGCTTTAGAGAGTAAACTCATTCTGTGTAAACTCAGGGCAAAACAAGGACCAGCTGTCAATGATGAGAAGGCAATTTCAGCTCAGCCTAACATTATGTCCACCCCCCCTTCCACAACCTAATTAATTTCTACCTGTTCTTCAAAAATCCAGCTGATAGATTCTCTTCTCTGGGAAGTTCTAAGCTGCCCTGGTATCCCTCACAGGAGAGCCAAGCACTGCTCTTTCTCAACATACTTGTCACTCTACTCACTCTACTCCAACCATCTCTCACATTCAGAGTTCCTTGAGAGCAAGGACTTCCAGCTTCTACTTATGACCAAAACCCCCAGACTTTTGCACAATGACTGGCACAGGCAAGCCTTTACCAGATGTTTGTGAAAGAAAGGAAAGGAGGGAGGGAGGGAGGGAAGTCAAAAACAAGGGAAAGTGTTCCACTGGATAATGGCTGGGACAGCTCCCTTAATGTAGTATTTTCAAATTCTTTTCTTCACAAGTAATCTTAAGCAGAAATCTAGTACACAAAACAGAAAAAAATGGAGCTGCTAATTATCCTAAAAAAGAAAAACCAGAGACAGCATAATGTTCATCAATAAGGAATTAGGATGTTAAAAAAACAAAACAAAACAACAACAACCAAAAAAACCCAAATACCAGGATGATCTATACGGACTGACAGAGCGAGAGGACAGATGCCTAAGATATGTTGATGAGTGAAAAACTGCAGAATATTATGCAGAGGGTTCCATTCTGTAAAAATCCAACAAAACTATCTTTGTATGTACACAGAAACACGTCAAACTATTAAAGAGTGATGTCCTTGGGTGGTGTGTGTGTGTGGCAAAACTAAAATGGGAATTGTCTCATATTGTATCTACCTCTCACATTTGATTTACTTACAATGAGCTACTTCTAAAATAAAAAAACCCAGAAAACTGGATTATACACATACAAAAAAATGAAGTTGGACCCTTACCTTATACTATATACAAAAATTAACTCAAAATGGATCAAAGATCTACATGTAAAAACTCAGACTATAAAACCTGTAGAATACAATACAGGAGGAAAGCTTCATGACATTGGATTTGACACCAACAGCAGAGGCAAAAAAAGAAAAAACAGGTAAGTTGAACTTCATCGAAGTTTAAAACTTTTTGCGTCAAAAGACACCATCAACAGAATGAAAAAGCAGGTAATTCCCCGGCAGTCCAGTTGTTAGGACTCCGCGTTAGTGGGCACAGGTTCAATCCCTGGTCAGGGTACTAAAATCCCACGTGCTGCTCGGCACGGCTAAAAAAAAAAAACTGAACAAGCAGCTCACGAAATGGGAGATTATATTTGCAAATCATGTATCTGATAAAGGATTAATATTCAGAACATATAAGGAACCCACACATCTCCCCACCCCACCCCCACAAAAAAATTTAAAAGTAGCCAAAAGACTCAGAAAGACATTTCCCCCAAAAGATAAGCAGCCAATAAGCACATGAAAAGATGCTCAACATCACCAATTACTAGGGAAATGTAAATCAAAACCACAAGGTAGGGCTTCCCTAGTGGCACAGTGGTTGAGAGTCCGCCTGCCAATGCAGGGGACACGGGTTCAATCCCTGGTCCAGGAAGATCCCATGTGCCACGGAGCAACTAAGGCTGTGAGCCACAACTACTGAGCCTGCGCTCTAGAGCCCAAGAGCCACAACTACTGAGCCTGCACGCCATAACTACTGAAGCCTGCGTGCCTAGAGCCCGTGCTCTGCAACAAGAGAAGCCACCATAAGAAGCCCGTGCACCGCAACGAAGAGTGGCCCCCGCTCGCTGCAACTAGAGAAAACCCACGCGCAGCAACGAAGACCCAACGCAGCCAAAAATAAATAAATAAAAAAAATAAAAATTAAAAAAAAGGTGGAAGTGACCCAAGTGTCCACCGATGGACCAATAAACAAAATATGGCCTATACACACAATGGAATATTATTCAGTCTTAAAAAGGAAGGAAATTCTGGCATATGCTACAATGTAGATAACTCTGAAGAAGTTAAATAAACCAGTCACAAAAGGACAAATACAGTATGATCCCACTTTATATGAGGTACCTAGAGTAGTCAAATTCATAGACAAAGAAAGAAAATGATGGTTGCCAGGGATTGGGCAGGAGGGTGAAATGGGTAGTTTAGTGTTTAAAGGGCATAGTTTTGCTTCGGGAAGATAAAAAAATTCTGGAGATGGATGGTAGTAATAGTTACAGAACAACGTGAATGTACTTAATGACATAGAACCATACATGTAAAAGTGGCTAAGTTGTTCATTATGTATATTTTACAATTCTTAAAAGTTTAAAAACCACCACCTTTTAAAAAAAGGAATTAGCTCTGGTAAAGTGGAAGGGGGGACTCTGACACACTATCCAGCTCTACAGGCAGGGCTGTGCTCCACAGACCAGTTTGAAAACTACAACATTTGGAGAAAGCGATAAAGATCAAACACTGGCTAGGGAACAGTGCTTATGTAACTAAAAAGCATAGGGTTAGATAATTTTAAAATCAGATCACATACTTCTACGCAGTCATAAAACTACATCTTCATTGGCTAAATACCTTTGCTTCCTCTGCCATTTTTTTCTCTTCATCCACCTCTTCAGTCTTTGCTGAATCTTCGCTTTGGAGTTTTCTTCTCTTTTGCTTGGGAGCCATGAAGCCTTGGAGAAATTTCTTTATGACACTGGCTTGAAGGGCAATCACACACTCGCCAAAATCCTTCAGTTTCTCTAGTGAGACCACCTACAGAAAAAGATTTAAAAACCAGACTGAGTAAAAGGCCAAGAGAAAGATGAAATAGACAATCCTCGATTAAATTCAAATCAACCTAGACCCAAATTGGTCACATAACATTAATTTAACTGGGTTCCTCAGTTCAATGGATGGCTTATGCATTTGAAAGTAGCCGACTACTTGGATTTCCCTGATGAAGGGATCCATGGGAGGCTGAAACTTGCTCTACTTAAAGGAAGTTACTGAACTCATTCATATACTCAGTGACTGAGTGCCTACTACGTGCAAATGACAGTCTCAAGGCAAAGAAAAACTGAGAAGGAAAGTAAAAATTTACCAACCTAACAGCTTACAACCTATAAGCCAGATAATACATTTTACATACTTGATCTCATCTAAGCCTCACATTTATTTTATGGATGAGGAAGCATAAACTAAATCACTTTGATCCAAATCATGCTCTTAAGGACTGAAACTACCTTCTCAGCCACACAACACATGCCAATTAAAAAAATACCATTTTAGGGGCTTCCCTGGCGGTGCAGTGGTTGAGAGTCCGCCTGCCGATGAAGGGGACGCGGGTTTGTGCCCCGGTCTGGGAGGATCCCACATACTGCGGAGCAGCTGGGCCCGTGAGCCATGGCCGCTGAGCCTGCACGTCCGGAGCCTGTGCTCCACAACGGGAGAGGCCGCAACAGTGAGCGGCCCGCGTACCGCAAACAAAAACAAAAAACCCCCCCACCATTTTATAACTACAAAGAGAAACAAAGAATGATGATAATCCAACGTTAGCAAGGTGTGGGCCCAGGTTTGGCACAAAGTAGGTTATTGATAGATATTTGCTAAATAAACAAAAAAGTAACTGTAATATTGGAAACAGGTGAAATTCTTTTGGTTGAGTAATTCCTAAAAAAAAATCTTTAAGAACAATAAAGATGTTTAAACCTTTTTCCCAGGTAATGTACCAAGAATTCATAACCAGACTAATGAAAAAAAGTTACATATATAAGATGCATATATAATTTGTTAATTCTAATAGCAAAGAAATAGAAATACAAAAGTCTGGCAGTAAAAGATTTACGATATCAACTCCATGTGTTATTATGTACCCCAAAGTGACATTAAAGATTAAAAGAAATGGAAAGTATTTATAAATGAGGGAAAATTGGAGGGCAGTGGGAGGTTCAACTGCTCTTAAAAATCACAAAACTATTAACACAGTTATAATGCAAATGAACAATTTGAAAAGACTCACAAATATTAATGTTTGGAGTTACGTGGACTTTATTATTTAAAATTAACAAAAAGATTTTTACAGTGATAACTCATGGACAGTGTTCTCCAATCTTTTCTCCAGCTTTGTTACCTAAAATCTAATGTGGAACACAGGGTCTCTTGAACTGTTTCACCTATAACAAACACTTAAGGGTCCTTCTGAACAGTAAGCGATAAGACTACTAAAGTGCCTTCACTGAAATGTACCTGTTTAACAGCATGAGTGCTGCCGAACACAAGTATAACTAAGCTGATCAAGTATAGAGAATGAACAAAAGCAAGATACACAAATGTTTCATACCTTACAGCACAGGCATCACATGGGAATGGATAGGTACATGGGAATGGATAGGTTAAATAATGTTATATGAGTAAGACTCCAGGACTAGTTTTCATTCAACTTAATAGAAAAGCTCTTTTTGAACAAAGGTTCTGAGCCAAATACTAGATTTTCCTGGATACCAGCAGAATATAACAAAGGAAAAGTATCATATGTACATAGAGAATTTAGGGTTCCACATGTGTCTTTCAAGACAAATGTAAATATGATTCCCAGGGTCATCTAGGAAAGTCAAGAACAATATCAGGGAACAATTCCAAATTGAGTTTCCATGAGTAACATTTCAAAGGGTGTTTTCCTTATATTCTTACCCGAGCTTCAAATTCTGATGTTTCTTCCACATAACCAAGTCCTCCCTTTTGTAACCTTGTTGCAACTTCAATGAGATCACTACGAAGGAAGTTTAAAAGCTCCTGGTTGCCATCACAGGATTTTAGACCCAAATTTGGCTTCCGGGCCAGATGAATAGAATGAATAATGTCCTGGTACCTAGAAAAGTTGAGGCAAAGGGGAGGAGGAATAAAGGAACTTTAAAAAATGGTCTATTAATTTCAATTACTTGAATGACATGTTTTATTTCTAGAAGACTTATTTAGATCCTTTTCATCTCTCGTTTAATAGTCTCATGTTTCTCACACAAAATTTCAAATTTCTCTTATTCTTGATTCATTTAAAAAACACACATTTTGTTCTGTATATGGTAATTCCAGTATCTGAAGTATGTTTCTTTACCTAGCTCTCATTCATGGTAACTGGTTTGTGTGGTTTTTTTGGGGTGTTTATTGTTTTTTTTTACCAAGAGTTTCTTGATATTTTATCTGTGGAAATTCTTTGAGGCCTGGTTTGAAGTTATGCTCCTCCAAGGAGAGTGTGCATCTGCTTATGTTAGTTGCCAGAAATTGCTACCAACCGGAGACAAACTTTAAATCGTCTGCCTGGATTCTTCACAACACAGAAGAAACATGAATTTGAGCTGAAAACCTACACAAGGACGTTCAGAGCTCACTTTCACACTGAAGATTAACCTTCTGAGGTCACAGTAATAGAGACTCTAATAAGACTCTCTACCCTGGATTCGCCATAAGCTTCACTGTTGGCTTCTTACACCAAAAACTAATGTTCAAGGTCATCGAAGTCGAGTACTAAGTTCCCTTTTCATGCTTAATAATAAGGAGTTTTAATATTATTTTCCTCTGACTATACATTGTGTCTCACTGGTGTTCTTATAAAGGATTCTGCTTTCACTGTCTTCTACCACATAATTTTCCCTTTATTTTCTTCTTTGATCTAAGTGTTATCAAGACAGGACGATTCTGAATACAATCTTAATTCATTTATACATTAAGCAGTGGACCAAAACCAATGATGTACCCATTATCACTCTCAAAAGTGTCTCAAAATTGCAGAGTATGTACTGAACAGTATTTTCCTTCTCTCCTCAATTAAACCTAAATTCCAGCATGAAAGCATGCAGATATTAAAGGTGGCCTTAAGGCAAAACCTATCCCAGTTTTGATAGAAACAACTGCTAGAACAGGAGGGACACTAGCAAATCTAGACGGCACTGATATTGATGCTAATTTTGTAGGCAGGTTTTTTTGTGTGTGGTTTCTCTTGGAGATATAATTCACATAACATTAAACTCACCATTTTAAAGCCTATACTTTCAGTGGTTTTCACATTTTAGAAGCATCAAAACTACCTAATTCCAAAACATTTTCATCACTCCATAAAGAAATCCCATAAGGGTTAGCAGTCACTCTCAATTCTCCCCGTCCCTCATCCCCTGGCAACCACTAATCTATTTTCTGACTATAAATTTGCCTATTGTGGGGCTTCCCTGGTGGCACAGCGGTTGAGGGTCTGCCTGCCAATGCGGGGGAGGTGGGTTCGTGCCCCGGTCTGGGAGAGGCCCACATGCCGCGGAGCGGCTGGGCCCGTGGGCCATGGCCGCTGGGCCTGCGCATCCGGAGCCTGTGCTCCGCAACGGGAGACGCCACAACAGTGAGAGGCCCGCGTACGGCCAAAAAAAAAAAAAATTTGCCTATTGTGGATGTCTCATATAAATGAAATCACACAATATGTGGCCTTTCTATGTCTGGCTTCTTTGACTCAGCAAAATGTTTGCCCACTTTCTAGGATATTTCATTACTTTGTTCCTTTTTATGGCTGAATTTATGGATATACCACATTTTGTTTATCCATTCATCAGTTGATGAATATTTAGATTGTTTTCATTTTTGGTGCTACTCTGGATACCGACAGAATACTTCTGAATACCAACCAATGTGGAACTGCACTTACAAGGCTGCCTAACTACAATCAGGCTCTCAGTCTGGTGTATGGCGTGTTAGTCAATGAATAATCCTGCTATCTTGTATATACATCGTTTAAAAGCATACTTTTCCAAACAAGCATGAGGTGTCCAGAAAATATCAAACAACGGGACTTCCCTGGTGGTCCAGAGGGTAAGACTCCATGCTCCCAATGCAGGGGGTCCAGGTTCGATCCCTGGTCGGGGAACTAGATCCTACACGCATGCCACTTAGTTCTAAGAAGCCTGCATGACACAACTAAAGATCCTGCATACCACAACTAAACAAGCCACAGCGAAGATCCCACGTGCAGCAACTAAGACCCCGCGCAGCCAAAATAAATAAATATTTTAAAAGAAAATACCGAACAACAAGAACATAAAAGAGTTACAGACTTTTAAAATTTTTACTTAAGCTTTTATGGATAAACAACAACAACAAAAAAACCCCTAAGGTATGTATAATATCTAATGCTGAAGAGGAGATATGAGGAGCGAGATGAAAACCCTTACCTCTTCTCTAGTCTCTCTTTAAGCTGACTTTCTCTTATTCCCTGAGGGTGAAGGCAGTTTAGCAACTCATCCAGTTCCTTTTGACTATCACATAAAAACCTGTAGGGGCAAAAAAACAAAAACAAAAAACCAAAAAAACCCCCTGTTAACTCTGAAAAAAAAGGGAAGAATCAAACATTAAGAAAGGGATCTAGGATTGGTGGCGGGAGTTGGGAAAGCAGAATTCCAACCTTGCTCAGAAGTAGAACAATTTATTGTTTCCATGAGACCTAATGTTAACTTTATCTTAGGGCACTGGAGCCAATGTTTCCTACTAAAACTTAATATGAGGGGACTTCCCTGGCGGTCCAGTGGTTAAGGCTCCGGGCTTCCACTTCAGGGGGCATGGGTTCGATCCCTGGTCGGGGAACTAAGATAAGATCCCACATACCGCTCAGAGCAGGCCCAAATAAATAAGCAAACAAACAAACATATAAATAAATAAAAAGTAATATGAGACAAATTTTATAAAGTAAATAGGCACACTTGTCCATATCCCTTTCACAGAGTAAAGTTATATCAAAAAATAAAAGACAAAAGGTCATTAAACTAAAGGTGATCACAGCTAAAGCAGTTAATGCGATCACAAAAGTAGAAGGGACCCTCTCAAAACCTAGCTCCCTGCCTAAAAGCAGGATAGACACAAAGGAAGATTAATGGCTATATTTACAATTCCTTTTCTTTAATAAAGATGAAAATCCTAAATACTTCTATTGCCAAGCAGACTTAAAGGCATTTCCAATGCTATGTAAGATCTATCATATAATATACAAAGTTACATTACAAGGAAAAAATAAAATTCTAAACCTTAAAGCAAACAGATATATTCCTATAAAAAAATCAAGTCTGCTTTTAAAGCAATGAGCTTACAGATCCAAGAAATCAAAACCACACAAAATGCTCTTAATAGATAATCACTAACTCACTGGGTTTCACTATATAAATTACTTTCTTAACATTGAAAAAGAAAAAGAAAGAGCAACCAGATGAATGCTCACATTACCATAGATTCTGTCCCTGTTTGGGTATAGTGGTCTCTACAGCAATTTCTGTAGCTGGTCCATGTTGTGTGTTCATGCTTACATTTTTGCCTAGGTTTGCTTTCTTACCTAAGAAAAATTTATACATTAGGCTGAATATAGTACATACTCAATTCCTAGTTTCAAACCTAAGCAGTACACAGTGCAAATTCAACAACCAATAACACATATGCTGCCTATTAAATATATCCACAGGCACAATAGATGCTAATTTCTCTTAAACATCTTACATACAGCACATCATCTGAGACAATTGCTCTCTATACAACTGAACAGGCAAAGTTTAAGACTATTACAAGTTATTGCAATAGAATGGAGAGAGATGACTAAATGTCTCAGAGCAAATAAATAATCTGTTCCTTGTACGTGATGCTTAGCACAAAGGCATCTGTGGTGAAGCAGACACAACTGAAATATATAAACTACTACAAACTTACCCCTGGAGGCTTCAAATGTCAAATATGAGTAGCTTTTTTGTAAACCATCTCCTGTATACTAATATATGACATTACTATAGATAGATCTTAAGCCTGTATTTGAGGCCTTACCTAATTCTACAATTGGTTCTCTCCCCTACTCCCCTTCTCTCCCCTTTAACCTGCAGCATCTTCCCTGCAATACTAACACATAACCTTGTTTAGTCTTTTCAGTCAGGTAATTCTGAAGAAACTCTGCCATGCTGGAACTAGAAAACATGAAGGAACAACATCCACCAGGATGCTCTAGAAGTGAAGGGATGTAGATGCCAGTCTTCTCCTGAGAGCTGTAACTGTGTGGACCTGATTTCTGAAAATAGCCATTAAGCTTTTGAGACACATAAAATCACAGTCCTTCATCCCACTGGAATCTCTCTCAAGTCTGAAGATCCTAACTTCGTATTTACTGCCCTCACCTGGTTATTTACAAAGTCTACCAAAACTAGACTTTTCTACTAAGTACTACAATCTAACAAATAACATAATTCAACAAGAAAATGCCTTAAATTTGAAGTTTTGGGCTATATACTAATTTCCTTATTTAATGATTCTGTGAGTTTAAAAGTTTGGGTTATGAGTTTCTCTAAAATGAAAGAAAACTACTTTTTGAGAAGCAATTTTCATTAGGTTATATAAAGTACAGCTGGAAGGAAGCTTATGTATCATCTAACGCAATGGTTCGCAACAGAAAGCCATGCTGCCTCCTAGGGAACATTTGGCAATATCTGGTGACATCTGGTTATCACTAATGGCATCCAGTGGGTAGAGGCCAGGGATGCTAAATAACTTACAACACGTAGGACAACCCCCCACTACAAAGAATTATCTGGCCCAAAATGTCAACAACAGTGAGGCTGAGAAAACTTGATCTAACCTAACCATCTGGTATTTTTAAATGAAAATTTTTTCTTTTAATTTTTTCTTGGGGGGAAAAAAAAGAAATATACACACACACACACACACACACACACACACTCACATACACACACGCACATCTATGTATAGGTCAAGAAAGAATATATACATACAAATATCTATATTTAGAAAAGTACACTTTTCTATTTTACAAACTGAACATACTCATGTAACCAGAACCCAAGTCAAGAAGAAGAACATTATCAGTGCCCGTTATGACCCTTCTCAGTTACTTATTTCTAGTTACATATTTGCTGTGTTTCTCCTCACTAGAATTTTAGTTAATTGACATTCAGGACCTTTTATGTCTTGTTTGCCATCTTGTATCACAGCACATGAAAAACTGGTTGGCAAATAAGAGATGCTCCATAAATATTAAATAAATGAATTTTTAAAGTGGAGGAAAAAGACACATAACCACCTTCTTGGCCCCTTACCTCAATTCCAGCCCTTGAAGTACCTACAAAGAGACTTCAAAGGAACAAAGTTTGAAAACTACTTGTATAAATCTAATACCCAAATATCCTAATATTCAAGTTCTTTATCTTTTCACACTATGCCTAGAACAAAGTCGATAATCAAATGTTAAGTTTCCTTCCTTCTGCTATGCATTTCACATCTTCCCACTTCACTCAAATAAATCTACCTAAGAAGGCAATAAAGAAATTTAGAAAGTGAAAAAAAGTGACAGAGGAAAGACAGTCTTAATATTGACCCTACTTGAGCAGGGTAAACTAACTAATAGATATACATACTACGGGGACAGTAATCCTCATCAGGAGAGTCTGCATGGTCTTTTCGGTGATGGCTGAATCGGTAGTCAATGCTGTCATGTACCCAGCCTTTCTCAATGAACAAACCTGGAACTTCATCTGAGAAGAGCCAGTATCTACAAATCACAACCACATATTAATGTGTTAGTGAAAGATCATGAGCACAGGATGACTTCATTGTTGAGGAAGATGATTACAGAATATCACTGAAAGTTCAGCAGATACAAATCCTAAAGTAAAGCACAGAATACTAAAATTTTGGGAATTTGAGATTCATTTATTATCTGTAATTTTTATAACTTCTAATATTTCACTACTTTAGGTTCCACACAATGTATGCATTTAAAATATCTTACCATTTTTAAAGACTTCTATTAGGATTACATTTCTCCTATCACCATAATTTAAGCTTCATATCTGTGGTATCTTTGAGGACAGGGTCATGTCTTTAACTTCATAACCCTAGCATTTGGCACAGTAAATATTCAAATAAATGTGTGATGAGCAATTCTGTTTCCAATATCCACGAACAGGGAAGCTTGTCTAGTCTTAGTACAAACTAGCAACAATATAGCAGCCCTAAAAGATGATAAAAATTAAGTTTAATAACTCACCTATTATGGTTTCGATCTGTACCAATTGGAGTCCTACGCATGACTAGTTTTGCTTTGGCAATTCCTTCCTGGAAAGCCTTCTCAGCAGCTGCTTTGTGCTTTCGTATTCGTTCTTCTTCAGCTTCACGTTCTAGTTTCACTGTTAAAGATAAAATGAATCAATTAAAGTTTTTTCCTAGTAAATTTTACTCTTACATATTTAAATAAGATATGGAGTGAAACGTGCCTGGTATTAAGTAGAAATCTTAGTTTCCTTCTCCTAATTCTAAACTGTTATAAGAAATAATGTGTAAGGCAGCAATTTCTATCTGATCCTTCTATGTTCTTTGAATTTTGGTGATGTCTCAGCCATCAACTCAGTGCAAAATCTTTTCTCTCCAAAATTTAACTTATTAGTTTTATAATAAATTAATTTTATTTTATTGATAATTAATTTTAAATGTAAAGTTAAAATAGTCCTTAAACGGAATTAACTGAAACATTTTCTGACAGGACCAGCCACAGGATCCTCAAAATGATCAGGATGACTAAAACCAAAATAGCTATTTCAAAATAAGACATATTTCAGTCCTGAGGAATTTAGAAAAAGGAGTGAGAAAGCAAGGGCACAGAAGCATCAGCAGATAATAGTAATTATTGCCTCTTTAATACTATTCTTTGAGTTATTCAGCAAGTTGCTACTGTTTAATGATGAAAAAAAAGTTTTAGTCAATTTATTTCTGATCATTCATTTAATAAGTTTATTCTACCCAGATAGAAATTTCCCTCAATAATGAAAGACACCCAGGAATCTTTCCTTTTAAGTTTTTCCACAACTGTCACAAATTTTGATACTGTAAGTAAAGGGCACTGCTATTTACAATGCCAGCAATTTTACTGCTGGTACTCTATTGATGACAACATCCACAATGTAGCGAGAATCTGGAAAATGCATCAGTCTACAGATGTTACTTAAAAATTTAAGTCAAATTTCATCTATTTAAAACCAATATGGGGGAATTCCCTGACAGTTCAGTGGTTAGGACTCAGTGCTTTCACTGCTCTGGGCCCAGGTTCAATCCCTGGTCAAGTAACTACGATCTCGCAAGCTGCACAGTGCAGACAAAAACCAAAACAGAACGGTATGGTATTTGTTACTTTTAATAAATGGTTTTCTAGCCTGAATAGAGTTGTACGTTTGAAACAATGATTACAGTAGAAATCAGTACAAAGGTCAATGACAAAAAGAGTAATGGCCAAATCACAATAAAGGAAAAGCTCCTTCTCTTGCAGGTACAAACAAACAAAAAACAATCTAGGGAAAGTCATCAAAAAAAAAAGACCAAATTTAGTTCCAGAGGTTACAGCACTGAGCTAGACATCAAAAGACCTGAACTCTAATTCAAATACTATCCTTGGCAAAGTATTGATATTTATTACACATTTTATAATTACATTACAGGGACTTCCCTGGTGGTCCAGTGGTTAAGAATTCACCTTCCAATGCAGGAGACGCAGGTTCAATCCCTGGTTGGGGAATTAAGATCCCACATGCCACAGGGCGACTAGGCCGGCGTGCCGCAACTACTGAGCCCATGTGCTCTAGAGCCCATGTGCCACAATTAGAGAGAAGCCCGAGTGCCACTACTAGAGAAGCCAGAGCGACACAATGAAGATCCCACGTACCACAACTAAGACCCGACGCAGCCAAATAAATAAATAAAATTTAAATATATGTATAATTATTATATATTTATAATATTCTGTTTCTTGTTTCTCTATATCAATAATCAACTTATTTCTGGCTTCTCAATTCTATTCAAGACACTGTGGTATTGGTGTAAAGACACACATAGCCAGAAATAAGTTGATGTGTCTATAGTCAAATTAACTCAAAATGAATCAAAGACCTAAATGTAAGAGCTAAAACTCTTAAGACTTTTAGAAGAATACACAGGAGTAAATCTTCATGACCTTGGATTTGGCAGCAGATTCTTGGATTTGACACCAAAACCACAACCAACCAAAGAAAAAAAAATAATAAATTGGTTGTCATCAAAATTTTAAAAATTTGTGCTTCAATGGACACCATCAAGAAAGTAAAAAGGGGCTTCCCTGGTGGCACAGTGGTTGAGAGTCCGCCTGTCAATGCAGGGGACACGGGTTTGTGCCCCGGTCCGGGAAGGTCCCACATGCCGCAGAGCGGCTAGACCCATGAGCCATGGCCGCTGAGCCTGCGCGTCCGTAGCCTGTGCTCCACAACGGGAGAGGCCACAACAGTGAGAGGCCCGCGTACCGCAAAAAAAAAGAAAAAGTAAAAAGACAACAAACACACAAAATGGGCGAAAATGTTTTTGGATCATGTATCTTAAGGGATTTGTATCTAGAATATATAAAGACTCCTTGTAATTCAATAATAAAAAGAAAGGGGCTTCCCTGGTGGCGCAGTGGTTAAGAATCCGCCTGCCAATGCAGGGGACGTGGGCTTGTGCCCCAGTCCGGGAAGATCCCACATGCCGCGGAGCGGCTGGGCCTGCGCGTCCGGAGCCTGTGCTCCGCAACGGGAGAGGCCACAACAGTGAGAGGCCTGTGTACCACAAAAAAAAAAAAAAAAAAAAAAGACAAATAACCCAATTTGAAAATGGACAAAAGATCTGAGTTAATATCCTCCAAAGAAGATATACAAAAGACAAATAGGCACAAGAGAAGGTGACATCATTAGTCATCAAGGAAATGCATATCAAAACCACAATGAGATACCAATTCACAATCACTAGAATGGCTACAATCAGAATCATAGACTAACAAGCTTTGGCAAAGATGCAGACAAGTGGAGAAATTACAACCCTCATTTACTACTGGTAGGAATGTAAAATTGTGCAGCCACTTTGAAAAACAGTCTAGGACTTCCTCAGTTAAACATAGTTACCATATGATCCAGCAGATCCATCCCTAGGTATATATACCCATGAGAAATGAAAACATACGTCCACACAAAAACTTGTACACCAATGCTTGTAGCAGCATTATTCATAATAGCCAAAAATGATTAAACCAAACCAAACGTTCATCAACTGATAAATGGATAAAAACAAAATGTGACATATCCAAACAATGGAATAATATTCAGCCATAAAAAGGAATTAAGTACTGAGACATGCTACAGCCTGAACCTTGAAAACATGGTAAGTGAAAGAAGCCAGTCACAAGAGACTACATACTTATTATACAGCTCCACTGATATGATGTATCAGAATAGGCAAATACAGAGATACAGCAGTGGACGGTGATTGCTTAGGGCTGGGGAGGATGGGTATAGCTAAAGAGCATGGGGTTTCTTTTTGAGGTGATGAAAATGTTCTAAAATTGACCATGATAAAGGCTGCACATATCTGTGAATATATTAAAAAACAATGAACTATACAATAAACGTGGATGAATAGTATAGTATGTGAATTATTTCTTAATAAAGCTGTTTTTTAAAAAGTTCAGACTTAATGGTGCTATGAAAGCCCCAAATTTTTATTTCCTTACATCTTAATAAGGGAAAGATTAATATCTGAGTTGGCAACTGTGCTGAGGGCTTCAAATACCTTGTCATTCATTTGTTATGACAATCTTAAGCATATGAGGAAACTGCGGCGTGGATAAGCAACTTGCTCAAAGAACTACAGCTAAGTCGCAGGTACCCAAGTTAGTCCATTCCCAGGTCATATGTTATTTCCACTATGTCTGTTTGTGGATTTGGTCCTTTACTAAGCCAGAAAAGATGCCAACATCACACTAATCCAAGTCAAACTATCATTAACTGCAGAATGCCAGGCTGAGCACTCCTGCTAGAATCTAACATACCTAGAAGGGTCGGGTTATTACACACAGAAATAACTAAATAGTTGTGACAAACGGAGGCGCTGCCATCACCGCAGTAAGCCCCTCTCTTCTACTATCTCCTAAAGGGCTTCCCCTTTTCTCTCAACACAAGATTTTACCTTTCATTTCTCTCTCCTGAATTTCCCGCTCCTTCTTAGCCTGAATGGCAAGCAGCCGTCTGCTCTTCACGGCACTGATCATGTCTTCAGCTTCCATATCTACCTGGGGCTCACACTTCACGACTTCTTTTTTCCTATCAGCTTTGCCTAACCCATTCTCCTCTTTTCCATTTTCTTTATTTCTGGCTTCCATTTCTTTCCGTTTCTGTTTCTCTGCTCTCTTCTTATCGTTTTCTTCCTTCAATACAGCAAGCCGTTCCTTCCATAACTCTGCAGACATCTGCTGCCTGGTTTCCATGTGGTCCTGCACTGAGTATGTCATGAGAATCCGGTGGCAGAGTGCTGTCAAGATCTGCAGTTTCTCCTCTGATGTTAGCTCAAAAAATTCAGAGGTCTCCAGCTTTTCTAGGAACTCATCTTGTACCTCATTGTCTTCAAATGGTGCTGAATCTTTGTTGTCATCTGTGTCTGAGCCCTCACTTTCTTCCTGAATGTCAGATTTGCGCAAGCAGAGCCGAACCAGCTCTGAAACAGAATGCAGAGTCAGAGGGATTTCTGACAGCTTCATTCCCAATTCACCATAGTCTTCTGCTATTTCATCTTGTAACAAGGTCTGTAAGAGGATGACCAACACTCTATTCAGGTATAAAAAGCCACCCTTTTCTGCACTCAAGGCTTCCATAAGGGACACAGCAGTAATAGGATACTGAGCATCTGGTAAGAGTAACCCAGAATAACAGCTCAAGAACTCCACCACCATGGCCACATCCCCAAAGAGTGTATTGGGCAGCCCTTCAGGGGTATCCACCAATTTAAATGTTGGAAGGTTTTTGCCAGTTAACTCTTGGTCCTCGTACCGCTTCTGTTTCTCTAGTTTCTCGAGCATTTCTTTCTCTCTCCGTTCCTTGGCTTTCTCCTTCAACTTTTCTTTCAGCTCCTCTCGTTTCTTTTTCAAATATTCTTTGCGCTGCTCTTCAGACATAGAAGCCCATCTCTTTTTGTGCTCTAGAAGCTCAAAGCGTTTTTGAACAATACTTCGCAATTCTTCTGGGAGACGAGCTCTATCTTCACTAGAGAGGAGACGAGCCGTTTTGGAGATAACACAGGACAGGGCACTCTTCTTGTCCTCCCTGTCTTTGTTTTCTTTGTAGTAGGCGATAAGGTGGAGGGCAGCAGGAGGCAGATGTTTATGAGGTTTACTAGAGGACCTAGGTGTGCCCCCAGAATTCCTCGGGGCTCGTGTCACCTTCTGAGTGCCTTTGGCCATGTCCAACAAAGTCATCTGCTTCATTTTGGTTTTAGGAGTCTTCAAGCCCTTTTTTGGAGATTTGGAATTCCCTGTGGATTTCTGTCCATTCAGAATGCCTTTGCTTC
Source organism: Leucopleurus acutus (assembly GCF_964270905.1). Lineage (NCBI taxonomy): Eukaryota > Metazoa > Chordata > Mammalia > Artiodactyla > Delphinidae > Leucopleurus > Leucopleurus acutus. Next base: position 9,198,916 of record NC_139158.1, read on the forward strand.
TGCCCTTTGCTTTCAAAGGTTTGTCACTATGCTTCCCTGATTTCTTGCCAGGTGGGCCTTTCTTAGGAATGTGAAAGTTAGCATGTAGCTTGTTGGGCGACATCATCTTCATCACTTCCTCCAGATGCTCTTCTGGAGATTTGGAATTCTTTGAGTTCTTCACTTTGAGTGGTGAGCCATTCAAGGATTTCTTCAAGTGTACATGACACCATAACTTAGGATTTAGTGGTGAACTGAGAGAAGAGTTGTCTGTCTTGGATTTCTTTGAGGGCTTCCTGTCTGGAGATCCAGTATTCTTCCTCTTAGTAGAGGGGTTGAGAGTCATGTACTAGAATTTAAGAACAGGAGCAAAAATAGTTTTAAAAACTAATTTAAAGAAGCAATATTTAAGCATCCTAAAGGCCCTCTTCCCCATCTATTCAGGTAAAGCTACATATTCATTTCTCTTCATAGACACTCTGTCCCTGAAAAAAACAAAGCCATGAATGTTAGCTAATGTTTTAGCCATATCAACACAAAATTCTCTTGATACTCAGACTTAAAAATCTATACTCCGGGACTTCCCTGGCGGTCCAGTGGTTACAACTCCATGCTTCTTCTGCAGGGGGCATGGGTTCAATCCCTGGTCGGGGAACTAAGAACCAGCATGTCGTGCGATGTGGCCAAAAAAAACATCTATACTCCAATATTAGGCATTTTTTGCTATATAACTAGTTTTCTTCTTATATATAGATTAGCAGTTCTTAAATACCTTAATGAAATCTATGAACTCTTTCCCCAGAAACATAAAAATCATGCATACAATTTCAGAGTCCATGGGTCCCAGACTAAGGATACTTGATCTAGATAATGTCAACATCTGAGGAATTTTAAAATTATTGCTCTTGAGACAGGATTGTATTTTTATCCTTTAAACCTTTAGTACAACTAGGGGTATTCTATGTTTAGAATGGTAGAAAGTACACCATTTAAGTATTTTTGTTTAAATTCAGAAGCATATTTTCTTATTAAGAGTATCAGTAAGTATACTAACGACAACAAAACACTGCTCACAAATAAGGAGCCCTCCTGATCCTGGCTCCTTAACCTCCTCTCTGTCCTCGCCCCACACCTCAAGAACTCTTTCCCACGAATACATTATTAACTACAAGCCCCATAGGACTTCCCTGGTGGCGCAGTGGTTAAGAATCCGCCTGCCAATGCAGGGGACATGGGTGTGAACCCTGGTCTGGGAAGATCCCACATGCCGCAAAGCAACTAAGCCTGTGCGTCACAACTAGTGAGCCTGGGCTCTAGAGCCTGCGAGCCACAACTACTGAGCCCATGCGCCACAATTACTGAAACCCGCACACCTAGAGCCCGCGTTCCACAACAAGAGAAGCCACTGCAATAAGAAGCCTGCACACTGCAATGAAGAGTAGCCCCCGTTCGGCGCCAACTAGAGAAAGCCTGTGAGCAGCAATGAAGACCCAACACAGCCAAAAATAAACAAACAAATAATAAATAAATTTATTTTAAAAAAACCTACAAGCCCCATAAGTTCTCAAACTCACACAATTCTCTCTTGATCATCCCCTCACATCTTTCAAATCCACTCCCTTTAGTACCCCAACTCTGCAATCCTTCAATCCCAGCAGGACCCTTAAATCAGTTAATTCTATCACGTTTTCACCAATCTCACTTCTTTGTCCTTCTTAACTCAGGTTAAGTTCCACAGACAGTCATTCCAATCAATCTTGCATAAACCTACAGTTCCCTTGTCTCTCTTGCTCTATTATATCAAGTTACTCCTAGCCTGCACTTGTTAAGCTTAAACATGACTAGAATAAAAGACACGATGACAGTGTGTGGACTTATTTTAAATTCATAATCAGGTACCTCAGATGGATCCTGAATGCCACTCAGTAATCACAATATATTCCCTTAGTCCATTTACCTTCTCACTCTCCTGGATATACATCTTTTCCTATCTCCTAAAATCTCCACCTTATCCCCATTATACAGAATTAGTTAATAGGTTAGAACCCAGTCAACCTGCCATTGTTTCTGTTTAAATGTGCATTAAAACAAAACCAAAAACACTGTTGATTTTGATGCTTTAAAATATAATTACAAAGAAAAAAAGCCTGGCAGTTAAAACACATACTACATGAAATAATAGCCAAGCAATGAAAAAGTATAGCCAATTCAAAAAAAATTTTTTTGTTTCAAGTGATTAGGAGAAAGACTAGATAACCCCTAGAATACTTGACTTCTATTACCAAAAGCAGCTAAGCACATAAAAGGCACTCAGAGACTGCTGAGTTTAAGTTTCTGAGTGGAAAGGACTAACTTGCTAAGAAGCAGTCTGGAGGCAGTGGATAAGACAGGCTAGTGTGAGATGAGACTACAGGCCAGGAAACAGCTGAAGACTGTCGAATATGAAATTAGGACCCCTTTAAAAAGGCAACAGAGAAACAGCTATGGTGAAATAAATCTCAGAGATGCTACAGAACAACACCTATGCTCCTGTTGAAGTAAACAAAACAGGTACAATAAAATTTAATAAGTTGTACTACAATGCCAAATAAGCTTTAAACATTAAGGATATAATCATCAGAGAAACAAACTCATAGAACCTAAGCAGCACAAGAGGTAGAAATATGGTCTGCAATGAATGAGTGGCTATACTTAACAAATCCTTCTTCTGGCTAAGTTCTCTAACTTTAAAGGCCAATCTGCCTTTTAAGAACTACAGGCAATTGCAGGTTACTGTTCCTCCAGCTGGCTGTTTTTGTTCCCTGACCAAAACGGGATGTTTTGTTCCTCAATTATCATCCTCAGTATGGGCTGACAAAGAGGTTTCATAGTTTATCTGTGACTCAGGGGACACTTTCCCCAGAGGCAAGAATTTCTCAGTTCTAGTTCCCCAGAACTATATTTTAAAATGTTAAAAAGAATAAGCAAAGATAACTTATGTATGATTCCATTCTTCTTGCTGGCAGTAATATTACCAAAACTCCAGAGAGAACAATATTTCAGAGACCACCCTACAAATCACGAATAAGACCCAAAACTACCCTGGCAGGAATTAAGGACAAATATGTGCCTTCCAAAAGTTAATCATCCACTTCAGCTAGCCTTGGAAAATCTTCAGAGTACAAACATAATGGATTGCTACTTTTTCTAGTGAGCAGGATAAGAGATTATCTCTAAAGTCATTCTAAAATAAAATTTATCACTAAAAAGGAGTTTAGTGTGAGACTATGTTTCATTTTTACCATTTTAAATAAATATCTAATAGGGTCTATTATAGAGTCTATTATAATTGGGCCACTTCTTAATTTACTGATTACATTTCTTTCTATTTAAAAAGTCACTCAAATTTAGCATAAATTTCTTCTACTTAGAAGCACTCTATTATGCAGAAATAATGCAAGAAAGAGCTGGGATGGCTTAGCCATGAGATGGTCCAGCAGCCCATTTTTATCTATAAGGTGTGTTTTTTTGCCAAGCCACACCACATTAACTTTTTTTCTTAAAAATGAAAGAAATTAACTCACCCAACCCCCTCCCAAAAGGCCGGCTCCCCGCGTGAGCAGTCCTTCAGTAACTGGATCATCTCAGCATAGGGCATGCTGGGCAGTCACAGCCAATGGGAGCCGGCATGGCTGGATTCAGGGGGAATCTGAAAAAGTATAAAACCACTTATGTGCTAAGGGTCTCCCCTGTCCCCCATTCAGCATAAGTAATCTACCAGAGTAGTGCATAGAGAAGGAGAAAAGAATGGGCATCTGGATTAGCAGTATTATAGTTTTCTGGAAAAGGCCCTTCTTAACTGCTAAACAGGGCAAAATATTTATGTATGTATTAGCAACACGAGAGGCTATAAGAAAAATAGTGTATACAGTTCCATACTTGTTCCCTGTCACCTGGAACGAACCACCACCACATATAAGGAAATCTAATAAGATAAAAATGAAGAAACTTAATATTTACAGCAGCTCATTCAGATGCTAAACTTAACTTACTAGTAAGCAGTCAGAACCCTAAACTAGAAAACTTTGGCAATCTATATTCTGATTCTATTCCACTCTTCTCATTCACCCCAGGAACGATGTTAGGAGTTTTAAGGCAACACTCATAAAGTGTGCTTGTCTCAATCTCTAGATGCCTTTACCAGCAAATCTGTGAAATGTGTTACTATACAATATTTTTAAGTGCTTTGAAATTAATGTAATTTATTTTTAAAAGTACTACTGCTCTATGGCACTTCCCTGGTTGTCCAGTGGTAAAGAATCCACCTTACAGTGCAGGAAATGCGAGTTCGATCCCTGATCAGGGAACTAAGATCCCACATGCCATGGGGCAACTAAGCTCGTGTGCCTCAACTACTGAGCTTGCGTGCCTCAAATAGAGCCCACGCACTCTGGAACCCATGCACCACAACTAGAGAAGAGAAAAAACCTGCACGCCACGACTAGAGAGAAGCCCACACACAACGAAGAGCCCGTGCCGCAACAGAAGATCCCGTATGCCTCAACAAAGATGCTGCGTGCTGCAACTAAGACCCGACACACAGCCAAAATAAATAAATAAATAAATAAATAAATAGTTTTTTGGGAAAAAGTACTGTTGCTCTAGTGTCTAATTCATAAACAAACTTCAAGCACCAAAATTTATTCAAAGAAAAATCTTAAGACCATAAACACTTACTTGAAACATCAGTTATTAGGAGAGATAAGAAACATCTTTTAAAATGTATAATAATTAGTATCACTAATAATGAGACAAAATTACACCATGTGCCTTCTGAAATGATTCACTGAGAAGACTACAACATCAGTTCTGTGGTATTACTAAGCATGAGGAAATAAACTTAAATTGAGGAACATTATACTAAATAATTGGTTTGTATTCTTAAAATTATCAAGGTTTTTAAAAGACAAAGGAAAACTGAGGGACTAATCCAGATTAGAGAAGACTACAGAGACATAACAAGTAAATGTAATACATGATACTACCCTGGATCCTATTAGGGCCAAAACAAAATATGTTTGGCTAAAAGGATGTTAATGGGACAATTGGCAAAATTTGACTAAAAACTGTAAATCACTTCTTTCCACACCGACAGTGCTCTCGCATACATGGTAACCATTCCTAAAACCTGCTGGATTTTCTGTAATTAGCGTTGCAAACCTGCCCACAAAGTGATACAGTACAAGAAGCGCAAGGATTCTCTGTATTCTCCAAGGAAAGGAATGTTATGACAGGAAGGAGAGTGGCTATGGTGGACAGACTAAGCTGGTTTTCCAGAAAAAGGCTAAATAAAACCACAAAGAAGATTTTGCTGAGGCTTGAATGCATTGAGCCCAACTGCAGATCTAAGAGAATGCTGGCTATTAAGAGAAGCAAGCATTTTGAGCCGGGAGGACGTAAAAAGAGAAAGAGCCAAGTGATCCAGTTCTAAGCTTCATATTTTGTTTTATTATGAAGATAATAAAATCTTGAGATTACGTTTACTTTAAAAAAAACTACAGATCAGATAACAGTATCGTTTTCATGTTAATTTCTTGATTTTGATCACTGTACTATAGTTATTATAGAAAATATCCTTGTCTTTTAGGAAACACATATTCAAGTATTTTGTAAAAGGGCATCCTGTCTTATAACCTACTACCATCAGCTCAGAAAAAAATAATGTGTATAAAGAGAAAAAAATAATAGGGACTCCCCTGATGGTCCAGTGGTTAAGAATCCGCCTTCCAATGCAGGTGACGTGGGATCGATCCCTGGTCGGGGAACTAAGATCCCACATGCCGTGGGGCAACTAAGCCTGCGCCACAATTAGAGAGCCTGTGTGCCACAACTACTGAGCCCACACACCGCAACTAGAGAAACCTGTGCACTGCAACTACTGAGCCCATGCTCTGGAGCTCACACACCACAACTAGAGAGAAGCCCGCACACCACAACAAAGAGCCCACACACCTCAACGAAAGATCCTGCATGCCGCAACAAAGATCCCGCAACTAAGACCCAATGCAGCCAAATAAATTAATTAATTAATTAAAAAAAAATCATCTGCTCAACTCCTAATCCAGAACTTGGAGGGCAGTAAATAATAAATTGAAATGACCAAAAAGTCAAATCAAAACAAATTTAAAAAAAAACAGAAAAAATAATAAAACAAATGTGGTAAATGTTAAAATTTGAGAAATCTACTTGAAGAGTACAGAGAAATTCTTCATGTATTTGTCACCTTTTCTATATGAAATTATTTCAAAATAAAACGTTTTTAAAATGTATTCAGAATATTAAATCAATCCAAATTATTTTAGGACTCCAAATGTCTTAAAAAGTGTTATTTTTCTTGTTACGTCTCTAACCAAATGCTTCCTTACTAGGATATACCACTCCAAAATAAGAGTTCAAAACATGGACAGGGAATTCCCTAGTGGTCCAGTGGTTAGGACTCCAAAGCTTCCACTGCTGGTGGCACAGGTTCGATCCCTGATTCGGGAACTAAGATCCTGCATGTCACGTGGCACAGCTATTAAAAAAAAAAAAGGCAAAACATTATAGACAGACTAACAAAACACTAGAGCTGCCATGTATTAGAATACGGAAATGAGCTAAGATGGCTGATTTCATGTTAGATGACAGTTATTTTATCATCCAAGTGCCTTGTAAATCATTCCTCCAAGTCATTAGGCCTACAAAATATTCACCCCTAAACTCAACGGTCAGTTGCATTTTTCTCCTCAATGAACAGAATGGAACTTCTTAAAGAAATGAATTCACTAGCCATGTACATATTATACCTATGCTAAACATCACAGGATGTAAAATGAGTAAGATAGCTTTTAATCTCAAGTAATTTATATTCTAAGGTTCTACAAGACCACAAGCACACCCCCATCATCACACTAGGCCCTACTCAGATAACACTCCAAAATTCTACATTTCTAAATAATTTTCCTCTTTCCCACCTAAGCTCTCCTAGTTGGTCCTTTCCTAAAACTATTACTCACAACTTGCTTCCTCTCTCCAGACCTCATCTCTCTCTATAGTAGTTGTATTCAGCAGCCTAACAGAACATTAAATTCTACAAAAACCAAAGAAAAAAATTTTAACCTATTGCTTTTGGTTCCCATTTCAATGTACCTGCTGCCAAAGTAAGCTCAAACCCACTGCCTCTGGGACAGGCAGATCACATGTGATCCACTCTGATGTTCGATGCATTATTTTATTTATCTTTTTTAAGATTTTTTTTTTTGATGTGGACCAGTTTTAGAGTCTTTATTGAATTTGTTACAATATTGCTTCTGCTATATGTTTTGGTTTTTTGGCTCTGAGGCATGTGGGATCTTAGCTCCCTGATTAGGGATTGAACTTGCACCCCCTGCACTGGAAAGCAAAGTCTTAACCAGGGGACCGCCAGGGAAGTCCCCACTGCATTATTTTAAATTTCCTTTAGATCAGGAAAGAATCCAAAGCACTCTTTTATGGTCTACTTATCCATACCTTTACTATATTCTGTCCTGGCTGAGATGCCAAAAGTTCTTTGAGAAAACCAATTTTATAAAAAGGAAAAATAAACATACATAAACTCAAAAGATAAAATCAGTGAAATGTCAAATAGTATTGGGGAATACGAAATTATTGTTTAAGGTATGCAAAATACATTAAAAGACAAGTGTATGCTCTGAATTTATAGACTGGTATCTTACATGACTCAATTTCTATAAGTAGAATCACTGCCTTCTTACAGCAGTTTAGTGTAAACAAGCTTGCACTTCTAGTCTCTATCAGAATTACAGCCAAAATTCATTAAGTTAATATTTTAAGCCCTCATTAGAAAATTTCAGAGTAGCCAATTTCTTCAGAAATTGCTTTTCAAGATATAATAAATTCTTAAAACAAAACAAACAAAAAAAGATATAAATTCCTGGAATTCTAAGTCTCTGGCTCCTACAGAAAGTGTGGATCAGCTTTTTTGTTCTAATAAAACCTAAAGACCTTTTTACCCATAAATTATACTCAGTCTTTCTTTCATGTTACTCACATATTTGAATCACTGAACTAAAATACATAAAAGACAACTGTAAAATTTAAAAAGAAGAAAATATTTAGGACTCAAATGATCCAAGAGTCTAAAACCTATTTAGAGATGATCTTATATACAATTTTCATACAGTAAAGATAGTAAGTTCCTGTTATAACCACCGAAAGCTGTATCACAGTTCCAAAACTCTACAGCAATAAAACGAAAACAAATTAAAATTTCCCCTCAGTAAATAAAAAATTTAAGAAAAAGTTTAGGTTTACTAAATAGTTCTACGGAAATTTTAGTCCTGATCTAGAAAAAGTCAACTAATCCCTAAATTTGTCTTTTTACACAAATGATAAAAATTTAAAGAGCCTAATGGAAGATAATGCTGCAAGATCTTTTTTGACCCACCTCCTAGAGTAATGAAAATAAAAACAAAAATAAACAAATGGGACCTAATTAAACTTAAAAGCTTTTGCACAGCAAAAGGAAACTATAAACAAGACGAAAAGACAGCCCTCAGAATGGGAGAAAATATTTGCAAACGCAGCAACAGACAAAGGACTAATCTCCAAAATATACAAACAGCTCATGGAGATCAATATCCAAAAAACAAACAACCCAATTAAACAATGGGTGGAAGACCTAAATAGACATTTCACCAAAGAAGACATACAGATTGCAAAGAGGCACATGAAAAGATGCTCAACATCACTGACTGTTAGAGAAATGCGAATCAAAACTACAATGAGGTATCACCTCACACCAGTCACAATGGCCATCACCAAAAAATCTATAAACAATAAACGCTGGAGAGGGTGTGGAGAAAACGGAACACTTTTTTTTTTTCTTTTTTTTGTGGTACGCGGGCCTCTTACTGTTGTGGCCTCTCCCGTTGCGGAGCACAGGCTCCGGACGCGCAGGCTCAGCAGCCATGGCTCACGGCCCTAGCCGCTCCATGGCATGTGGGATCTTCCCAGACCGGGGCACGAACCCCTGTCCCCTGCATCGGCAGGCGGACTCTCAACCACTGCGCCACCAGGGAAGCCCAAACGGAACACTTTTGCACTGTTGGTGGGAATGTAAATTGATACAGACACTGTGGAAAACAGTATGGAGGTTCCTTAAAAAAACTAAGAACAGAACTACCAAAATGACCCAGCAATCCCACTACTGGGCATATACCCTGAGAAAACCATAATTCAAAAGGACACATGTACCCCAATGTTCATTACAGTACTATTTACGATAGCCAGGACATGGAAACAACCTAAATGTCCAACAACAGATGAATGGATAAAGAAGACACGGGTACACATATACAATGGAATATTACTCAGCCATAAAAAGGAACGAAATTGGGTCATTTGCAGAGATGTGGATGGACCTAGAGTCTGTCATACAGAGTGAAGTAAGCCAGAAAGAGAAAAACAAATATTGTATATTAATGCATATATGTGGAATCTAGAAAAATTCTAGGTACAGATGAACCTATTTGCAGGGCAGGAATAGAGATGTAGACGTAGAGAATGGACATGTGGACACGGGGGGAAGGGGAGGGTGGGATGAACTGGGAGATTAGGTTTGACATAAATACACTACCATGTGTAAAACAGCTAGTGGGAACCTGCTGTATAGCACAGGGAGCTCAGCCTGGTACCCTGTGACAACCTAGATGGGTGGGATGGCGGGTGGGAGGTCCAAGAGGGAGGGGATATAGGTATACATATAGCTGATTCACTTCATTGTAGCAGCAGAAACTAACAAAACACTGTAAAGCCAATTATACTCCAATAAAAATAAAAATAATAAAAAAAGAAAAAGTTTAGGTTTACTAAATAGTGTTCCATGGAAATTTTAGTCCTGATCTAGAAAAAGTCAACTAATCCCTAAATTTTTCTTTTTACACAAATGTTAAAAATTTAAAGAGCATAATGGAAGATAATGCCTGATCGTGCTGGTCTAGAATAAGAAAACATGCTAATGCTAAACTACGGTTGGAGGTCTTTACCAATGTTTGAAGAAATAAAATTATTTCTCAATATACTTTTGTTAACGATATCAACATAAGGTAATTGAAGTAATTTAGTTGTATGACTCAGTTGTAAGATAGCCTTAGTTTTTCATAATTACAAGAAAGAGATGAAAATATATATATACCATACAACTTTATAAGAATATTCTGAAAATCAAATGAGATAATTAAAGGAAAAATAATAGAAGTGCTAGATTTTCTACTAATCTGTCATACAAAGCAATACTTAGTCCTTTTCAAGGCTGAAAGTATATTTGATCTTATCTCACATACAAAATCAGTTTTCATTTTTAGTAATCAATTTGCAAAAATAATTTTTTTTAATACCATACCTCATTCCAAGAAAGATCTGAGACAAAAAGGCACCTGCATGTAATTTGTTTCTTTGTTTTAATTATGCAACCATAGTAAAATAAGTCAAATTAGAAGAGGAGATATTCAGTGTGGCCTCTTCCCTACCAACCCCATAATCACAACCTATATGAAATAGATATACATGAAAACTTTGAATTCATTATCTGAAGTTAGAGTTCAAAATCTACTGTAACCATCAGAGGAAATAAATTCATTCAATAGTGTTCCATCCTGCTGTCCAAAACTTAAGTGACCTTACCTTGTATGGATCAAGCAGAAAGTCACTGAACTTGCTAGGCAAGGAATATTTCTTCACTAATTCATCTTCTACCACCCAAGGTGCATTTTCACCAGTACCAGCCCGTAATGCATTATGCCGTATAAAGTATCGAAGTATCTCCTTATTTGGTGGGCGTTCTGTACGAATCAAGCTGTCTGCTGGCACATTACTGATGATCTAGGTTAACAAATAGAAATAGTTAACTCACTACTGGGGTAAAAAGCAATTAACCAATGAGAACAAAGATTTATATTCTCTCTGGAAAACTCATCATTACATCTATAAAATAGGTTATATACTAGATAGAAGAAGAAGAATTTTCAGAGACAGAATGTTAAAGATATCTGTAGGCAATGTGTCAATATGTATCAAAGTCCTAAAAATGGGTATATCTGTTGAACCAACAGTTCCTCTTGTTAAGAATTTAGAAGTAAATGGAGGGACTTCCCTAGTGGTCTAGCAGTTAAGACTCCATGCTGCCAATGCAGGGGGCTCAGGTTCAATCCTTGGTCAGGAAACTAGATCCTGCCTGCTGTAACAAAGAGCCTGCATGCCGCAGCTAAATATCCCACACGAGGCAACGAAGATCGTGCATGCGGCAACTAAGACCCGGTGCAGCTAAATAAATAAATTAATAAATAAATTTTTTTGAAAAAGAAGTAAATGGAAAGTCATCATCAATCGCTTATAAAAGGAAGGGGGAAAAGGAAGGGAATACTACATAAAGGTACATCAATAAGGGATTCATTTTTCTTTTATTTATTTATTTGTTGTTTATTTATTTTTGGCTGCACTGGGTCTTCGCTGCTGTGCACGGGCTTTCTCTAGTTGCGGCGAGCGGGGGCTACTCTTCATTGCAGTGCACGGGCTTCTCATTGCAGTGGCTTCTCTTGCGGAGTACAGGCTCTAGGCGCGGAGGCTTCAGTAGTTGTGGCTTGCGGGCTCTAGAGTGCAGGCTCAGCAGTTGTGGCGCACGGGCTTAGTTGCTCTGTGGCATGTGAGATCTTCCCAGACCAGGGCTCGAACCCGTGTCCCCTGCCATTGGCAGGTGGATTCCTAACTGCTGCGCCACCAGGGAGGTCCCAGCAATGATGTTTTAACTAGCCACCTTGCTGAACGGGAGCTAAGAAACTTAGTGAAAAATTGTTATTTAACACACAATTTTCAAATATAAAGAAATCCTAACAATCCAGTAATGTCTTCAGGTCACTAACTATAAAACAAATGAGTCAAAATGAAATAAGACTTGTCAGCATTCTGACGTGGGAAAAAAACAACACTCTAAAGAGGCAAGAGATCCAGGTTATATTCCTTCCTAATCTCATTTATTAAATTAGGAACTTTGATAGAATTATTTAATTTCTCAGGCCATAGCTGTTTCTTCTATATAACAGTTAGACATGAAGACAAATGTGCAACTGCCTTCCACACCTAGCCGCCCTCCTGCTTCTTTCTAATGATGAGATCTTAGACATATAGGAATAAAAGTACCCAAAAGCAACATGGCATATTTCATGAAATCTAGAATGCTATTAATGAAAGACACATTATGTACCACAAAGAAAAGAATTCTTGCCAATTGATATTGAGATATATCCTGATTCCAGCAGATACAAACTACTATATATAAAATAGATAAACAACAAGGTCCTACTGTATAGCAAAGGGAATTATATTCAATATCTTGTAATAAAGTATAATGGAAATGAATATGAAAAAGAATATACATATATATATGTATAACTGAATCACTCTGCTGTACACCAGAAACTAACACAATATTGTAAATCAACTATACTTCAATTAAAAAAAAAAAGATACATATCCTTATTCTGGAAATATAAAAATATGAAAGTTGAACATCTCAGAATCAATAAAACATAGTACTAAGTTATTTAAAGGGTATTCACCATTTTAGATTATTAGCTTCAGATGCCTTGAAAAAGCACTGGTTAGAGTTAACTCACTTTCTGAGTTTAATTATATTACAAATTGCTCTGCTTTTAACTGGGAAGAGCTATTTCCTCAGGAAGCCCATAACCACTGGAAACAGAGTCTTATTTTTTCAAATAACTAAGTTTGAAGCTCAAATGTAAACTACTCTCACACCCTAATAATTCCTATTAAAAAGGAAAAAGCATGCTATCTCCTAGGAAAGACAATACAGTTTAAAGTCATAATTACAAAGACCAGAAAACCACTCAGAATTTGTTGTAGAAACATTTATTTACATTTTTCTTTAGCACATTTTCTACGAGAAAACGAGCCCTTTGATATTTTCTTAAACAACATCTACTACATGTAAGAGGTTTATTAAGGTGCCAACTAACCTTATCTTCATTTTGTAGTTTCACGTCATATTTGTGAGGCAGAAATTTTGGAGGTGCCCATTTCCTCTCTCCTTTCTTTAATGAAGTAGGAAGTTTTCGTGGAGATCTACGTGCTCTGTCATCTAATCAAATCAATAGAAAATTAGTGAAAAAAATAATTCTTTTAATTCTATTCACTCAGTAATCTTCCTGAACAGCTACTCTGCAACCAAGCACTGAGTGATGGGGCCCTAAGGTAAATCATAAGGTCCTTACTTCAAGTAGCTAAAGTCTATGGGAGGAGTCAACAATAATTACAATACAATGGGTAAATACTATAATAGAGATTGGTATAGAAAAATACTAGATTAGAGAGAAAAATTCTCAAAAAGAGAGAAGCAATGTCTAATTTAGTCTGGAAGATAGGCAGGGAAGACTCAGAAAGAATATGACTTGTTCAGAGACTGCAAATAAAGAGATACAGGTGAATATGATCTACAGTACAATTAAAAAAATCAGACTACAGAGGTAAGTAGGGGCTTATAAATTATAACGAACCTTGTATACCATTCATATAGGCTGGAATTTGTCTTACGGACACTAGGGAAACAAAGGATTTTTGATCTAACTAACTAGATGTACATTTTGGAAAGAGCACTAGTGTGAAAAAATGAAGAAAAAGAAAAAGCACTTTCAGCAGTTAGAAAATGAATAAAATGGGAAGGTGAGACTGAAGAAAGGGAATCATAAGATATAATCTTAAACATCTGGATTAATGTATCAGAATGGTGAAGGAAAGAGTCAAGAAGACAGACTTGGTAACCAACTAGATGTGGGAATGTTAAAGGTTTCTAAGTTTTCTGCCTTAGAAATCAAGTAATGATGATGTAGTGAAAAATAAAAAGGCAAAAAAAATAAATAAATAAAAATAAAAAGGCAGAACAAAAACCATATGAAAAAAATCTAAGGAATGGCAGTGGGGAAAAAGAAAATAAAAAAAGAAAAGTAGTTGGAGAAATAGGAGACTGTGCTATCAAATAAACTACAAGATTTGAGAGTGAACAACAGTGTTAAATGTAAAAGAAAAGTAAAATGGACTAAGAAGAAATCAGTGGATTTGGCAATTAGGGGTCACCCATAACCTTATTAGGAACAGTTTTAGGAGTAAAGAGGCAGAAGTTAGACTATAATAGCATAAAGAATAAACTCATGGTCAGAAAGTGGAGACAACATTCTCAAGAACTTTGGCTTGAATGAGTAAGACAGAAATAGAACAACAGGATCAAGGGAGGGTATGTTTTTGTTTTTAGAAAATGGAACTTCATTTATAAGTTGAGAAGAACCATTAGAGAGAGGGTTAAAAACACTGTAGAGTAGAGTAAGAGTTAACCCAATCCTTGAGAAAGCAGGAAGGAATGGAATTCAAAGCACAAGTATCTTGACCAAGAGGAAGGACAGACAGATCCCTTCTGAGATGAAGGAAGAACACAGACATTCGTAACAGTGAGGTTAAAAACACAAAACTGAAAAGTTCCTGCCTAATACATTTTTCCCCCCATAAAGTAGAAGGAAGGTTACCTTGTGAGAAAACATTTTGTATACTGGAATTTGTCTCTCATATTTCTATGTAAATTCTAATCAGTTTTCCCCCTGAAAACATTCAGAGTACATCATAACATTCTTTAGCCTGCCTACCATTCTTTCCACATACTAGCAGTAACATTATGTCCCAAAATTAAAACCTAAACTAAGGCATATAACACCCTAAAAAAGAAGCCAAAGCCTAAAACTAGGGGTTCCTAGTACACGTTTAAGGCATAAAACTAACAACTGTAACACATCATTGGTATTCCAATGATCTGGTTCTAGAAGAAGTGTTAGAAGACATATCATCAGTCAACACCTAACCAACACACTTATCAACCTCAAGTCTTGGGAATTATAAGTAATATACATGTTAGAAAACTTCAGTATCAAAAAGAAGGAAAAGAGAAACTGAAAAACATAGACATTAGCATTCAAAATGCAGAGTGGAAAACAAAACTGAAGCATCAACAACTGGGGCAGACGAGTCTCAGAAGTTTCCTCGGGACTAGATAAGAACATTCGTTTAAAACCATCTGCACATATCCAAAACATCTGGAGAGACAAAGAATAGAATGGAAGACATACAGCATAACATTCTAATGAAATGTTCTAATTCAAACTTTGTAATAGTTAAATAATGAGGTAAAATTTGATCCTCTAACAATCATGGGGAAGGGGATCAATATACATGACTACTTGAGTACTCATATTTGTGGAGACAGAAGACACCTATCCCAGTCAAATTCCTTACTGACACAGATTTAAAAAAAAAAAAGACGACCTCAGAGGACGATTTATTTTTCCAATGGGCAATGTCTCAGTTCTTCAACTTTCAAAACATTACATTATGTCTCCAAGTCCCTAAAAATTACTTTCAGATATCATAGTGTTTCAGAATTCTGGCAGCTCCCATCTGAGACGAATTTGAGTTACAAAATACAGATAAAAGGAAGTATCTCAAAACTGTCACACTGGCTTGCAACGTGAAGAAAAACAGAGATTAGAATTTATCCCTCATACTCTGATCACACCCCTTCCACACATATACATAATTCCAACTTAAAGAGAAAAGGCAGGCAAACTTACTTTCCCATCTTGGGTAGCTAGGTATGTGCACATAGATTTCCAAGCAACTAGAGGAAATGACTTCCCAACTGTCTTAATTGTGTAGGGAGATTTAAATCTTGATTCACTTTGTAGGTATTTTAGTTATTTTCCGAATCATAAACAGACAAAATCATGTCTATATAGCAACAAACCCAATTACAAACTTAATTGCTAGAGAACTCAAAAAGATTTGCGCATAATATGAGTTGCATAACTCATTAAGGAAAGCTACTATCATACGTACTAATACTCTCTCTCCTTCCTTCATCCTCTTTCACAATTGCCTCCTTCTTCTGATGGTCCTGAGCGATTTGGCTAGAATTCTCTTTGTCACTTGAGGGAGAATCACAGGCACCATCAGATTTCTTCTCAGTGGCCTCTTCATCCACTTTCTCCAAAGGATGAATCTTCACAATCCTCACCTTTAGCATTTTTTCCTTCCCAACCTATAAGGGAGATAGGAGAAAGAATCAAAGATAATAATTAAGGGGACTTGTCTGGTGATCCAGTGGCTAAGACTCCACGCTCCCAATGCAGGGGGCCTAGGTTCAACCCCTGGTCAGGGAACTATATCCCACATGCTGCACCTGCATGCCGTAACTAAGACCCAGTTCAGCCAAATAAATAAATAAATATTAAGAAAAAAAAGATATTAAGAACTAGAAACCTAAAGGTAACATTTAGAATATATTATCCAATACACATTCCACCTCACCTGACAAAAGTCACTGAAACTCTAAAGTAGTCAAGCACAGTGATTTTTTTCAACTTTATTTCTCAGATCTCCAGGTTGAAATATGACATCTTAAAAAATAAAATGATCACAATCTAGTTCATAATTCACGTACCAATGTACTAATGCCAAAGGGCAACTACTGCACAAACCTGAGAAATGTGTAAATAAAGTTCAAGAATTTCCATTTTCTAAAAAAATATATATATGGATATTCAATTCTCCAGAACATCTGTTGAAAAGACTATCTTTTCTTCACTTAATTACCTTTCACCTCTATCAAAAATCAGCGGGGGGGGGGTGGGGAGAGAGTGTGTGTGTGTGTGTGTGCGCGCGCGCGCGCGTGCTCACACCTATTTCCGGATGCTACTCTGTTCCACTGATCTACTGGTCTATCTTTATACCAATTTCACACGGTCTTAATACTTTACAATAAGGCTCAAAATCAGACAGCGTTAGGACTCTAACTTTGCTGTTCTTTTTCAAAGTTGTTCTGGCTAGGTTTTTTGCATTACAATCAGCTTGGCAATCCCTACAAACAAGCTGCTGGGATTTTACTATTAATTGTGTTGAATCTATACGTCAAGTTGGGAAGAACTGACATCTTAACAATATTTAGTTTTCTGACCAATGAACAAAGTCTACCTCTCCATCATTTAAGGCCTTCTTTAATTTCCCTAAGCAATGTTTTATAGTTTTGTGTATAGGTCTTACACATCTTTTGTCAGATTTACTCCCAGAGTATTCCAGATTTTTTGATGTTACTATAAATGGTATTGAATTTTTAAATTTCAATTTCCAACTGTTTGCTGCTAACACATAGAAATACAAATTGGTTTTTTGTATAGTGGGCCCTTCATTTCCACGGGTTCCATATCTGTGGATTCAACCAACCACATATCGAAAATATTAAAAAAAAAAAAAAAAAGAAAGAAAAAGAAATTCCAAAAAGCGAAATATGAATTTGCTTCACACTGGCAACTATTTACACAGCATTTACATGTGTATTAGGTATTATAAGTAATCTACAGGTAATTTAACATATACTGCAGGATGTGCATAGGTTAAATGCAAACACTACACCATTTTATATAAGGGGCTTGAGCATCTGCGGATTTTGGTATCCACAGGGTCCTGGAACCAATCCTCCACGGATACCAAGGGATGACTGTATTTATCTTGTATCCTGCTACCTTGCTCAACTCACTTATTAGTTCTAGTACCTTATATGGTAGATTCCATGAGATTTTCTACATAGACAATTGTGCTGTCTGCAATTTTACTTCTTCCTTTCCAATTTGGATGCCTTTTACTTCTTTTTCTGACTAGAACCCCCAGTACAATATTAAGTAGAGTAGGAAAGCAGACATTCAGTCTTTTATCATTAGGTATGATGTTAGCTGTAGATTGTTATTCTGTAAATACTATTTATCAGGTTGAAGAAGTTTCTTTCTATTTGCAGTTATCTGGGAGTTTTTATTAGGAATTTGGGTTTTGTCGAATGCATTTTGTGTGTAAATTGAGATGATCGTATGGTTTATCAGTAAGGAGAATTAGAAATTTAAAACCTTGCATTCTTAGGCTAAACCCCACTTAGTCATGATGTATTATCCTTTTAACATAATGTTGGATTTCACTTGCTAAAATTTTTATTAGAACTTTTATATCTAGGTTCACAAGAGAGCTTTGTGAACATACTTTTTTTCTTAGTCTGTGGCTTTTTCTTGTGCTTATATGGTTTCCGTATCAGGGTAATGCTGACCTCATAAAATGATTTGTTAAGAATTCCCTCCTCTTCTACTTTCTGAAATAACATATAGAATTAGTATTATTTCTTCCTTAAATGTTTGGTAGAATTCACCAGTGAGAACATCTGGGCCTGAAGTTTTCTTTGTGGGATGATTTTCATTACAAATTCAATTTATTTAATAGATAAAGGGCCATTAAAGGTTTCTATTTCTTCTTCAGTCAGTTTTGGTAGTTTGTGTCTTTCAAGGAATGTTTTCATTTAAATTGTCAGATTTATTGGCTTAAAGGTGTTAATAATATTCCCTTATTATTCTGTCAATATCTGTAGGCTCTGTTGGGATATCACCTAATTCTTCATATTGGTTAATTCGTGTCTTCTTTTTTTTTTAACCTGAGTTTGCCTACAGGTTTATTAATTTTATTGATCTTCTCAAATTACCAGCTTTTGGTTTCACTGATTTCCTCTATGGTTTTCCTGTTTTCTATTTTATTGATTTTGCTCTGATTTTTACTAATTCCTTTCTTCTTCTGTTTCCTTTGGGTTCTTTTTCTTATTTCTCAAGGTAAAAGCCAAGGTCAATGATTTGAGACCTTTCTTTTTTTCTCACAGATGTTTAGTATTATACATTTCTCCTAAACACTACTGTAAGCAGTATCTCACAAATTCTAATATACTGTATTTTCATTCAGTTCAAAATATTATCTAATTTCCCTTTTGATTTCTTCTTTAATCTATGAGTAAGTTAAAGTTGTGTTATTTAGTTTCCAATTATTTGCAGAGTTTCCAGATATCTGTTATTGATTTGATTCCATTCTGGTCAGAGTATATACTTTGTATGATTTGAACCCTTGTAAGTTTACTGACTTTTTTTATGGCCCAGACTATGGTCTACCATCATAAACTATGCACTTGAAAGGAATGTGTATTCTGCAGTTATTAGGTGGAATGTTTTATAAATGACAATTAGGTCAAGTTGGTTGATAATGTTATTCAGGTTTTCTATATTCTGGCTGACTTTTTGTCTACTCTTTCTACCAGTTATTGAGAAAAGGGGAGGGGGCTGAAATCTCCATCTATAATTTTGACTTGTCTATTTCTTTTGGTAGTTCTATTTTTGCTTCATGTACTCTGAAGCTCTCATTAGTAAATACATAAACATTAAGGACTGCTATGCCCTCTTAATAAACTGATCCCTTTGTCATTATGAAATGCTTCTTTATTCACGGTAATATTCTCTGTCCTGAAACCTACTTTGTCTGACACTTATATAGCCATACCAGATTTCTTTTGACTAATGTTAGGATGGTATCTTTTTTCCACCCTTTTCATATTATTCTATTTATATCTTTCTTATAGGCAGCAGATAGTCGCGTGTTGCTTTCTTATCCAATCTGACAATCTCTACCTTTCAAGTGAAGTTTTTAGAACATTTATATTACACATAATTACAGATATGGTTAGATACTTTCTTTCCATTTGGCTTATCGAAACTAAAAACTTGGGCTTCCCTGGTGGCGCAGTGGTTGAGAATCTGCCTGCTGATGCAGGGGACACGGGTTCGTGCCCTGGTCCGGGAAGATCCCACGTGCCGTGGAGCCGCTGGGCCCGTGAGCCATGGCCGCTGAGCCTGCGTGTCCAGAGCCTGTGCTCCGCAACGGAAGAGGCCACAGCAGTGAGAGGCCCGTGTACCGCAAAAAAAAAAAAAAAACTAAAAACCTGTGCTCTTCAAAAAACACTGTTAAGAGAGTAAAAACACAAGCCCTAGATTGGGAGAAAAAGCAAAAGCACATATCTAATAAAGGATATGTATGCAGAATATATAAATAAGTCTCACAACTTAAAAACAAGAAAATAAACAATTTAAATTTAAACTAATTTTTTTTTTTTTTTTTTTTTTTTGCGGTACGCAGGCCTCGCACTGTTGTGGCCTCTCCCGTTGCGGAGCACAGGCTCCGGACGCGCAGGCTCAGCGGCCATGGCTCACGGGCCCAGCCGCTCCACGGCATGTGGGATCTTCCCGGACCGGGGCACGAACCCGTGTCCCCAGCATCGGCAGGCGGACTCTCAACCACTGTGCCACCAGGGAAGCCCTAAACTAAATTTTTAAATGGACAAAGATCTGAACAGACACTTCACCAAAGAAAATACAAATAGAAGGACAGCAACAAGCACATAACGTGCTCAACATTATTAGATATCAAAAGAGTAAATACTCAAGAATAAAAACCCTAGTCAAAGTCCACTGTATTCAATAATGCCAAAGCATTTACCAAAATAGTTAGCAGTGAATGAGCAGCTCCAGATTCTTGTCAAAACTTGGCATTATTTTGACTTTTTCTTATTTACTAATCTGATGAGTATAAAATGATCTCACTACGGTTTCAATTTGATTTCCTAGATTACTAATGAATTTAAACATCTTTTCATATGTTTATGGACACGCCTATCTCCCTAATCTCTCTCCCCCTTTTCCTGGAACTCTTCCTCTTCCACCTTGCAGATGTGTGCAGAGTATCTTCCTTTTGCCACTCCATATCTGTCTCCAGTCTTCTCTGCCTTGCTCTGTGCTTAAACAGGCTGATCTTTATGAACTACATCAAAGGGCTCCCTTGCCCTCTAGATTTTGGTGAGTTCCACCCATGGGAAGCATAAGCAGAAAATCATATGGTATATTCATTCCCCTGTCTCCCTAGCAGGTTGGTTACTTCTCACTACCAAAGTACTTTTCTACAATTACATTACTCTCTCCTAGTTCCTGTATCCACTCCCTCCCCTCATTTACTTGGGGTTTAGAAGTAGTAAAGCCTCTCCACTATTGACAGCCATGAGGTACTTTAACCTTGTTAGTTTTCCTTGACCTAGATCAGACTGCTGTCTGCTGTCTGTAGTTCCTTTATTAAACTCAATTTGATTACACCATATGAATATGCCATCTGTTTCCTGCCAGGACACTGAATGATATAGTGTGTGATTAAAACCCAATGATGATTCCACAGACAATTACAAAATTTTAAAAAAGTAGCTAGGAGATACAAGGAGTCAAAGTAAATTAAAGAAAGAACAAGGACTTTGGAGCCAGATAGACACAGACTTACTGGCTATTGTTGGGCTACCTAGGCCATTCCCCTCCTCCTCTTCTCTTGCCAGCCTGTCTCTTTTGAGGCTTTATAAAAAAGGTAGTATTCACTTTCTCAGCCCCCCTGCAGCTGATGGATTATGTAAGCCATGATCTAGGCAGTAACATATAAAGATAAAAGGGGACAGGAGGGGGACTTCCCTGGTGGTCCAGTGGGTAAGACTCTGTACTCCCAATGCAGGAGGCCCGGGTTCGATCCCTGGTTGGGGAACTAGATCCCACATGCATGCTGCCAACTAAGAGTTCGCATGCCGCAACTAAGAAGCCCGCATGCCACAACAAAGGTCCTGCGTGCCGCAAATAAGACACAGCGCAGCCAAAATAAATAAATATTTAAAAAAAAAAGGGGGGGGGGACAGGAGGAATATGCTTCTGGTAAAGATTTTCTTACTGTGCTTAGATATTTGATCACTCTGAATTGCGAGTGAGCAAACAATTGTGCTCACAGTCACAATTTCACAACCAAGAGGCAACAAAGCTAAGGACAAAACCAAACACACCGAGAAAAGCGGAGCAGAAAGGCAGAGAGACGGAGTTTAAGTCCTTGACAATATTATTCAGCCTCTATACCAAACTTGGAATTGCCTGCCTCTAAGACTTATTATGCGAGATAATCAAATGTCTTCATTGGTTAAGCCGATGCTACTCAAAATGTTGTCCCCAGAGGGTTCGTATCATCACATCCTGGAGCTTGTTAGAACTGTAAACTTTTAGGCCCTACCCTAGACCTTTTGAATCAAGCTCTCAGGGGATGGGGCCCAAGAATGTACATTCAGTAATCCTCTAAGTGATTTTATTTAGGCTAAAGTTTGAGAAGTCCAGGCCACTGTCAGTCAGCCATTTCATTACATACAGATGAAATCACTAGTACTAACTAGTACATTATATAAACCTGAACAAGCTACTTAAACATCTGCGCCTGTTTACCACCTCACCTTTCTGTGCAGATTCTGTAAGACATTATGTAAAGCAACTAGCTCAGTATCCAGTACATACAAAAATTCAACAAATGTTAGTTCCCTTCCGCCCTGAATCTTACTTAAGTTTTCAAAGGATTATATAGGGATTGCTTTAGTGTTACGTAAACAGTTTACCTAACTACTTTAGTAAATCCTTTAGTAACAGTAATAGCTATCTTACCTATTTACTTCAGTAATAGTTATCCTTTAGTAATGGGCTGGAAAATTTAAAAATTTAAATAGAAAAACAAAACAGTCAACTCAATCACTGTTGCAGGGAAATGAAATCTTTTGCCTATAGATTCCATAGATTTGGACTAAAAATATCTAAAGGTCTTTTAAACAAAGTATGAAAAAAAATGACAAAACAAACAAGGCCAATACAGCATCAAGTTATCAAAAAGGGACGAAACAGGGAAAACAACGTTGCAATGATACAGTCTAACAATTATTGTAATAGTCAACATTCCCAATAACAAACGTGGTTCTAAAATTTGGTGATTAGGGACTTCCTTGGTGGCGCAGTGGTTGGGAATCCACCTGTCAACACAGAGGACATGGGTTCGAGCCCTGGTCTGGGAGGATCCCACACACCGCGGAGCAGCTGAGCCTGTGCGCCACAACTACTGAGCCTGTGCTCTAGAGCCCACGAGCCACAACTATTGAAGCCCGTGCTGCACAGCAAAAGAAGCCACCGCAATGAGAAGCCCTCGCACCACAACGAAGAGTAGCCTCCGCTCGCTGCAACTAGAGAAAGCCCGCCTGCAGCAACGAAAACCCAAAACATTAAAAAAAAAAAAAAAAAATTGGCGATTAAAATATTTGATATTAAGTGGACTTCAAATGTAATGTATATTTTTACTCACATAGAAATATATTCTATAATCTATGTTGGAAGCTCCAATCCTGACATTTGGTGAGTCAAATCATATTAAAAAAATAAATAAAAATAGGCACTCACCTCAAAATCACACTCTTCTCCCACAGCATATTTGGTCATGATCTCCAACCAAGCAGTATCTACTAACTTTTCTAAGGAGGCTGTGTTATGGTGAACCATTTCCAGAACAAGTTTCTCATACCAGGCAGGGAACTCCTCCTTCAAACTAAACAAACATGTCATCAGTTACCAAGAAAATGCAGGAGAGCCTATCCGGAGAGTTACCCAGATCAATGCAAAAAGCTCTTTAGCAAATACATGCAAGGCACTGGAGAATACAAAGATTAAAACCTATGTGGTATACAGGATAAAGAAAGAACTTTTAAATAGCTTTGTCTGACTGACCTGTCCATGTTAATTTTCTCATCTATAAAATGAAAATAATAAGCACATCATTAGTAAGGTTGAACATTTTCCCATTCGTTTTTGCAGTTGACTTCCCTTTTCAGGTATGAATTCTTTATACATATCCTTTGTGCAATTTTTGGTTGGGAGACCATAACTTAATTATTATGTCTCAATCAATAAAAATGCATTCCTTCATTTAGTTCTCACAATACCTTGTGAGGGGTCTAGAATTTTCATTTTACAGATAAGAAAAATAAATCATGAATGGTTAACATGTTGGAACCATGATTTGAACTCCTTGCAAAGTGAAACAATGATGTACCACTTTTCATTTATTAAACTAGCAAAAAAGAACTTTAATTATCACACCCTGATAGGAGCAAGTGAATGGTGCAAAATAGCACACATACTCTGCCAAAAGCCCACGTTTCACCTCTTTTGGAAAGCAGTTTGACAACAGTTAGGAGAACTGTCATAGGTACACAAAGATATTCACTGCTGGATTCTTGATGACAGCAGAAAATGTGAAGCAACCTAAATGGAGAGTTGTTAAGATATCCAATTCTGACCAGATAGTTTAACATATGTGTTACAGGGCAAAAGGAAGGATCAGGCATGAGAATATTCATACAGATGCAAGTAGCAGGTTTATTATCATACTACAATATTCTCAATCACTCTCTGTGCTGTTCATAACAAATGTTCCTCCAACTGCGGCTTAAAAGCTCTTATCACACTCCGTTCACAATTAACCTACCAAGTTATCTGCTATTCCTCTCATGATCAATAACCTTCAAGTCTCCCTGCCTTTGTTAAGACTGTTACCTTTGTCCTCTCCCCACTGTCTTCCCTCCCAGCTTAATCACCCTTCAAACATGTCCTCAGACTTCCTTAATTCCATGAGGCCTTTCCTGGCCCCTATAAATTCACTGTCTCTTTCCATTAAGCCTCCCAGTCACTCAGGCTTAAAGCTTCATTGTCTGTGGTTATTTCTGGGGAGTGAAGTTGGACAATGATGTTCAGACTCTTTTACTAACTCTGTATTGTTTACATTCTTATAACAAGTATGCATTTCTTTTATAATCAGAAAAAAGTATTTCTACTTTGAATAAAAATTATAAAACCTCACTGTCTTTTTCAACAATTTCTCCCATTACTCCTTATATTCTATTAGCTATCAAATCACATAAAACATTCCCTAAATGTGTTCTTCAGAACTTCCCTCTGTTGTAATGGGATCTAAGGTCGAATAAGTTTAAAACCCGTAAGACTAAACCAAGCTAGAGTTTCTTTATTAGTCTTCTGAAAATCTTTAATGTGTATTATGACTTTTCAAGAACAAAGTTTGTAGTGGTTTTCCAAAATTATGACCAAACCCCCTTTTTCAGAATGTAAATCCATCTCATTCTTTCTATTCCCAATAATGCCATGATTCCCGACCCGAATACTCTTAGCTAGATTACACAGACTTCCCACCTGCCTCTTCCCTCTCTAACTCATCTTGCACACCGCTTCCAGATTAATCTTCTCAAAGCACAACCCCAATCATCAAAACTGTCATATGTGCCTCTGCTGTTCAAAAAGCATTGCTGTCCTCACACTGGTCACTGAAGTAAATACATGAATAGCTGAGACAGAGACCACATGGCCCACAAACCCTAAAATATTTACTAACTGGCACTTTACAGTAAAGGTAGGCCAACCCTGAGTCTAGTATACTAAATGGGGCATATGCATAAATAACAATAATCCAAAACAGAACTATGTCAGTGACCCAAGCAAAAAAGAAACAGGCACCAGGTTAACAGACTTCACTAATTATTAATCAGTGATGGAACCATTACTAGACCCCAGGTCTCAACTGAAGGTTGTGTTCTGTTACACAGGCAAAAGAGCAGAATGGTATTAATTACTAAACTGTATGCTCTCTGCTTATATACTATCAAGAGAAGTCAATGAGAAGTCCACAGAAAAAGTTTCTACTCCGAATTTCTAAAAGAGTACTGTTTTTTTATAGTAGCTAGAAATGGAGTATAACCTTTAAAATTTGTGAATCACTATAATGTACTCCTGTAACATATAATACTGTATATCAAATATACTTAAATTAAAAAAAACCACTAAAAAAAAAAGAGTACTGTTTTATCATCCTTAGTTTCTACTTACCTTCTGCATGCTTCTACTGCCTAAATTCTGAGTGTTTTTTTCGAGAGACTACCCAGACAAATAGGCCCTTTGAAAACAGACAGAATTTTTAAGACACCTCATTCAACCACCCCACTCAGATAAACTGTCTTCAAACTGTGTACTTATTTTTGATAGCTGCTTTAAATACTATCTTAAATTTCAAATGACCACAAAATAAAGAAAACTTTCTGCTAATTTGCTGCCTCCATATTACTTCTAGATTATACCAGCTTCCTTTGCTTAGAACCACATTTCCAGAGTATTTACAAGGTAAAAGTATACAGCAAGAACACTCAAAAGCCTAGTAAATATCTAAATAAGTGTACACACAACTATATATTCCACACACTGTTACTTGCAAAATGACAACAGGCAAGACACCAGTACATTATACTAACGTAATGTATTCCAATTTATGCCCCATAAACTTAAATACAAATATTGTTTTATGGTTAATATTCCTTCTTTCCTAATAACATGAAGATAGCGCTAGAAGGGCAGTGCTTCTACTACTTACAGTTCAGCAACTTCCTGTTCCTCCTCCCAGGCCTCTTTGTGTGTTAGCTGACTGCTTCCAGTACTCTTACACGTCCAAATGCGCTCACTGTATCTTTCCAAGCGGGCTTCATACTCTCTGTTAGCAGTGGCTCAGGAACACAATATTCAAGCAACAGAGACAACTAATCCACAAAATACTTACCATATATGGGAAAAAAACTACAGTATACTTTCTATAATGTACAGCATAAGATAAAACTGAAATCAGAATTTTCAATTGGCAAATCCAAACAAGATGATTAACACTAAAGTATGGTTAGGACCATCTACAACTGTGCTTTCTTCAATTCACCCAAGTTTCATTTCACAAGACTCACACAGTACTAAAGATTAGTAAGAAAAAATAAAGGCAAAATAAAATACAAGACACAAGGAATAAGAATTTAAGGTATGTGAAACTGTTACACAACTCAGATGGTCAGCAAGTTTAAGAATCAGTTCCACAGTAAGATGAGATGGCTCCAGCAGTCTCACAGGCAGTTTGGAATAACCCCGTGCATATGCTAATGATCCATTTACTAACAGCCTTCCAGTCTACCTTGGAAACACTTGTTGATTCTCTAAGGTTTAAAAAATAAGTTCCATAAAGTAGTAAAAATAATTCTGATATAGTAATATTTATCCAGAGTTTATGTTATCTCCAATAATACCACGTCCACAAGTTGTTTACCAGTCATTATTCCGTCTTTGTGAGGGAAATGGAGGAAGACATCCTATAACTAGTTCATGTATATGGTAACTTTCCATACCATCCCAATTGTAATTCATTATCACCCAGCCATATTCAAATTCAAATGACAAGTAACTAATTTACTTTTATGCACAGCAAAAGATGTTATGCAGGAAAATAAACTTACACCACAACTAGAGAATTAGCTGCCAATCTCTGTACTTTCCAAGTGACAGTTTTTATATATAATGGTTGAAATAAAAAGTATTTAAACAGCTCCCCTTGTAATATTACCTCACAACTAAACAAATAATTCATTTTTAATATAAAAGAGATTCTTGGTTTTCTAGGGTTATGATCAGTTAAAAGACAAATGACAGGGATAAATCCATAAATAATCCAGAACTGTAGTTTTAGTCAATAGTATAAGCACCTTCTCTCACCATATCATTCTCTGGATCTGCCAAAAACAAAGCAATATGTCTCTTTTCCTCACCGGGCTGTTGCTAATATTTAAATGATTAAACAAAATAGAGCACCTGTAAAAATCAGGAGTCAGACTTCCATAGAAAGCTATGTAAATCCAATCACTGAAAACTTATAAAATCCCATAGAGAAAAGGAAATAGCATGGTTTCTACAGGGACATTATCATAAC
Source organism: Leucopleurus acutus (assembly GCF_964270905.1). Lineage (NCBI taxonomy): Eukaryota > Metazoa > Chordata > Mammalia > Artiodactyla > Delphinidae > Leucopleurus > Leucopleurus acutus. Next base: position 9,226,558 of record NC_139158.1, read on the forward strand.
TAACTTATCAACAAAATGGATTTGTTTTCTGTTTGCCTGTTTGCACCTGGGGAGGGGAGGTAAAATAAAGAATCAGTACGTGGATTTATTTAAACATTCAAAAAGCTTAGTAACATTCTAGGGCTTCCCTGGTGGCGCAGTGGTTGAGAGTCCGCCTGCCGATGCAGGGGGCGCAGGTTCGTGCCCCAGTCCGGGAGGATCCCACATGCCGCGGAGCGGCTGGGCCCGTGGGCCATGGCCGCTGGGCCTGCGCGTCCGGAGCCTGTGCTCCGCAACTGGACGGGCCGCGGCAGTGAGGGGCCCGTGTACCGCAAAAAAAAAAAAAAAAAAAAAAAAAGCTTAGTAACATTCTAATATATCATTCAGCTACACTGAAGAAATTCACTGTGTAATCAGAGAGAATGTGAGATTAACAAATATGTCCTAAAGAGAAAACATTAAGTTTTTATTATTAGTTGTTATTTTATTCATTTATTTATTTATTTTTGCTGTGTTGGGTCTTCGTTTCTGTGCGAGGGCTTTCTCCAGTTGTGGCAAGCGGGGGCCGCTCTTCATCGCAGTGCGCGGGCCTCTCACTATCACGGTGTCTCTTGTTGCGGAGCACAGGCTCCAGACCAGCAGGCTCAGTAGTTGTGGCTCACAGGCCTAGTTGCTCGGAGCCATGTGGGATCCTCCGCAGACCCGGGCTCGAACCCGTGTCCCCTGCATTAGCAGGCAGATTCTCAACCACTGCGCCACCACGGAAGCCCCTATTATTAGCTGTTAATTTAAAAAGTAGGAATAATGTGGGAATTTCCTGGTGGTCCAGTGGCCGAGAGCATGGGTTCAATCCCTGGTCGGGGAACTAAGATCCTGCAAGTCAAGAGGCTCTGCCCAGTGGAGGGGGGGAGTAGGAATAATGTGCCATGTGCCCAGTCCATTCTCCTTAGATCAAGACCCATATGGCCAATAACACACAGAACTGCTGTCACCTGGATGCCTCAGTAATCCCTCAAATCCCACTTCTTCTAAAACTAAACTCTTACTACTCCTCCACTCCCTCCCAAACTTGCTCTTTAACAGATACTCCCAATCTCACTGAATGGCCCTAGTGTCCAAGTTAGAAATCAGGGAATCATCCTAACCTCTTCAGTCCCTAACTGTAACCACTTAGGTGTTTCTCAGTTAAGTCCTTTCTCTCCAATAAAAGAACCATTATCCAAATCCAGCTTTTGATCCTCATTTCTCATCCAGTCATAACATTTTAAAACATGTTAATTGGCCTGACTGGTAATCCTCTTCTTCTCTGGCCTTTGTGATTCTTACACTCACAACCTTTTTTCTCAGTCTTGTTTTTAAACCCATTTCTTCTGATTTAAAAATCTCACTTGGCCTCAGGCCTCCTAAAATACAAATATGTTGTTGCAAAGGGAAAAATCCTCCGGCCCCCACAGTTCTGAAAATCATTCCACCCATCAAGATTTTATTGTGTTTTATTTTCTATGATTTTTATTATTTTAAGGGAAAAAAAGGAAGAAACTTTTTTTTCCAACTTTTTTCAAACAATATGTATTTAAATACCAAATACTGATTGATTGAGTGTGGTTTTTCAAATAATGACAGTCTCTTCTACCCTAATACAGATCTTTCGTACCCTCCTGTGAAAATCATCATCAGTATAGCATTCTCATTCTGGGTGACCTCATCCATGCCCGTAACTTCAACTACTATCTATATATGCTAATAACTTCTATCACCAGCTCAGTCTCCTCTCTCTGAACTCCAGGCCCATATATATACTAGCAACATATACATCTCCATTTGGATATACTCAGCAATTCAATATAAGAACCTCCGTAACTAAATACTTCCTATCCGTCCCCCACCACCCTTCACAGTCAAAACAAAAGAACCACTTGATCCTCTTCCATGAAACCCCACACCTCAGATTGGGACTCAAACCCAATCACATCTCAGATGGGGCTTGAACCCACAATATCTCCCTGCTGATACCACACACCTGGTCTCAGGACTAATGAAGCTCAGGTTCTTTATGCCTCAGTGCAGAAGGAATGCAGCGAGAGGCAAAGCCATAGGCAAGAAGATTTATTAATATAGGATGCTTGTGAAGGATGCAAGCAGTCAGGCAAGGGAGTTTTCCCCAAGACCTAAGTGGGAAAGCAGGTTTATTTAGGGAGATACACACTCCACAGACAGAGTGTGTGGGCCCTCTCAGAAGGCGATAGGCCCTGGAATATGGGATGGTTAGTTTTTATGGGCTGGGTAATTTCACAGGCTAAGCAATAGGAAGATTACTCCAACTATTTTGGGGAAGAGGCAGGGATTTCCAGGAATTGGACCACTGCCCACTTTCTGGCCTTTTATGGTTGGCCTCAAACAGTCAGGGCGCCTGCGGGGGCGTCATTTACAATATTCTAATGTATCGCAATGAGCGTATAATGAGGCTCAAGGTCTACTGGAAGTAGATTCTTCCGCCATCTCGGTTCTAACCACTTTATGTCCTCAGGGGCTGTCATTCTTTTAAGGTTTGCCCTGCCCCCTTCCCTCCTGTCTCACAGGGTCCTCTATATCAGAGAAGAACACCACTAACCAAGTGATAACCAAAACATAACCCTTGATTCCTCCCCGATCACCAAACCCTGTCAAATCTACTTAATTTCAGAAATCCATCAACTGTACTTCTCTCCACCTCAAGGGCTAGTAAATTTATTTAGACCACCATTATCTACTGCCTAGATTATTTAATTATTTAAACACCATCTAGTTGCCATTAGTCTCAAGGCTGCAGATCCATTCTCAATGCTACAGCCACATTGATCTTCCTAACCTAAAAGCCTGCTTCTTTCCTGCTCAAATTTTTCAACAGCCTCCACTAAATTTAAGGCAAAGTCCAAACTCCTCAGCCTATCTCACAAGGACCTGTGATGCAGCCCTTTTCCGTATCTCTCAACACTGCATCTCCATCCCCACTTCTTCACTCCAGCCATATGAAACTTCTTTCAGGTTTTCAAAATCGGGAATTCCCTGGTGGTCCAGTGGTTAGGACTCAGCGCTCTCACTGCCAGGGGCCCGGGTTAGAGCCCTGGTCAGGGAACTAAGATCCCACAAGCTGCCGAGTGCAGCCAAAACAAACAAAAAAACAAACAAAAACAGCTCACTGAGATATAACTGGCAAAATAAACTAAATTCTAACCATCCTTTGGATCTCAACTTAAAAGCAACCTTCCCCAGGAAACATTCCCTTAACCTTAAAATGTGGCAGACTGTACTATTTTTTCCAAATATCCACCTCTCTTCCCTAAGAGGATTCTACACCTCCACCCACTGCCATGTGGCTTGCAATGCCTCCTGGGAAGAGGAAAGCACATCCCCTCCCCACAAAGGCTGGGCCCTGCCACATAACTTGCTTTGACCAATAGATGTGACAGACACAACTTCCAGGAAGAAGCTTAAAAAGCTGTCATGGTTTCCTCCTGACCTTTCTGCCACTAGAAAAGGTCGCTGCAGACAGGGACTGCTCCTTCAGCCTGAAACTTGGAATAAGAAAAATGTGCGTTTCCTTTTTTTTCACCTGTTTCCTTTTTTTCAAATGTGGCCCTAGAAAAATTTTAATTACATGTGGCTCACATCACATTTCTGTTGGATAGCACTATAAACCTAACGATTACGTCTAGGAATGAATGTCCTCTGACAGCACAATTTTTAACTGACTAGTCATTCAAATTAGATTAATTTCAAAAGTCTAAAACTGAAATTTCTACAACCACCCCTAACATTAGGTAGTTTTAAGTTTATGTAACTCTGTTCTGGTTATTACTTTGATTTATGCTAAGAGAAAAGTTAAAGAAAAAATAAAAATGAAAGGAGAAAAAAAAAGCCCATGAGAAGGATATTCAGGGACTTCCCTGGTGGCGCAGTGGTTAAGAATCCGCCTGCTAATGCAGGGGACATGGGACCGAGCCCTTGGCTGGGAAGATCCCACAGGCCATGGAGCAACTAAGCCCATGCGCCACAACTCCTGAGCCCGCGGCCTGCAACTACTGAAGCCCACACACCTAGAGCCCGTGCTCCACAACAACAGAAACCACCGTGATGAGAAGCCCACGCACCACAACGAAGACCGAACAGAGCCCCCCCAAAATAATAATAAATTAATTTTTTACAAAAAGAAGGATGTTGAGTCAGCTGGCTCTAAATCCTATTTCAGATTTTAGGTTACCAAAATAAGTCACTCACTCTCAAATAACCGGTCAAAGCAAATGCCAATTGTGGTTTTTATGTTCCAGCGACTGCTGCACTTATAATTGCAGACAAAATGTCAAAGCAATTCTCCAAAGGTTGTGTAAGCTATAAATGATAAGTTCAAATCCTAGACTATCTCATTATGCATCTACTTTTTCAAGAGTTCAAGAGCTACTTCCTTACCACCATATGCTGCCCTTCTTTGTTCTCTTTAGCCTTGTAAGTATTGTTTCTTTCAATAAAGTACCTGATAGCCTGAAAGGAAGTGGCCCATAAAAGTATGGAGGTTAAATAAGCATAACTATAACGCTAAGAGTTCTAAGTGAGAAGACAAAGCACCAACTCAAGGTCTGCTTTTTATCCTATTTTCTCTCTTTGGACCAGTCTGTCATTAAGTTAAAAATAACTCTAATCTGATAATAACTTGTTACTTTAAAGAAATTAAATTATAAAAATCGACATAAGAGCTCAGTATTCCAACTGCCCAATAAAATCCTGTCTTGCAACTACAACTTAACCCCAGCTCTTAAAACACTCTAGGCAAATCAAGTTATTCTTGCCTGGAGCCAGAATAACTGTATATTCTAATACCCCCCCTTATTACACCATCTAAAAGTTCTCATATTGATGCTACTAAGGTTATGAACTAGTTTCTAGGCTTTAGAAACTAGGATAAAGCAATACAAAAAAAAATTTAATCTACAGCAGGCCACTTGTAGGTTCAGTTCCTCCTTAAAATCTATCTTGACTTAAACACAGTCAGTGTAGAATTCTACTGTCAAATAATCACATCAAGAAGTGATTCCAATAAAGTTAATTTTTCAAACCAAGATCTACTGTCTTGCCAGCAGTAGTACTATCCTAGGAAGCAATGTACCATAGATTTAAAGCTACAGTACAATAAACATCAACATATAACCCAGTCATTAAATGTGTGCATCATTCACAACCACTGTAAGTTTAATGAAGATGTACAATAATACCTTCAAGAACACAATGCTCACAGCTTTAGGTCAATAAAACACCATACAAATTTGCCATAGAATATACATGCAAACAAAAGGTAGGTATTAGGAGAAAATTAAAGTATGAAGTCCTATTAAAACATAATTATAACTATAAATTAAGAATTGGAAATAACAATACTTCAAATGCAGCAGTTACCCAACCACATACTTGTTCTCCTCTATGAAATCACTAATAGCCTAATAAAGAAATATGCCAACCTGCCAACCACACAGTACAATTGTTTAAAAACCATCCTCAAAGTGCTTCCACTTGTAGAAATTACCAAGGGAGCAATTTTCCCCCAATATATAACACAATTTAAGAACTCCTTTGTTAAAAGGGTTCTAAATACTGGTATGGGAAATTTTAAAGATGAAGAATTTTTATTAAATACATAACAGTTAAAAAGTTCCACATATCAGTTTTCAACTGTCATCATTAAAAAAAACTCCTCATATGTATCACTGTATTTCAGCGATTTCAGTAAATGATATGAAAAAGCCGGGGCTGCCAGTTCTATCTACAGCCATTTTTTACAGAGCTCAGTACCTAGTACAGCCTTAGAATTTGTCTCCTCCCTATCGCAGTTTCTGATGCTCCACTAGAACCAGACCTGAAAAATCAACAACCAGTAATATTAGTGTGAATAACCATCAACTGCTCAAAAGATGACATCTGAAAAGGATATGGCAGATTCCCAAAAGTAATTTTTTACTTCACCGATGTTTTGGAATGTTATTTAAAAAAAAAAAAAAAATTGGGCACTTTTAGAATAAAGTATTTGGTAGAGCTAGAGCACTTCTCCAAAACAATCCAAAAGTCCTAACAGGACATGAAAAAGAACCAGATTACCACTCCGACCCCTCCCTTAAATGCACCTTATCATACCACAAACTGACACAAACAATGGACTAACATTATTAAAAGTAAAAGAATAGCATTCCATGTTCCTCTCCTGATTTACTTTCAGGGATGAGGTACGAGGAGCACTGAATTCTACTCCTAATTCTCATCATTTACGGAGTGTGTGACCTTTAGCAAGCCAACCTCAACTGTGTGGGCCCGCTAGGCATACCCAGGCAGGAGAACCCCACCATCTCCAAGATCCATTTCAGCTCTGAGATGCTCTAGCTGCATTTCTTCAAGAGCCCTCCTACAGCATGGACTCACTCGCCAAATCCCTTTGTATGTAAACACCTAACATCCACAAACTGCACTCAAACAAGAATGAGGTTATCCCATAAAGCATTACATTAAAGGGAGGATCAAAGAGAAATGAAATCAAATGATATAGCTCACACCGGCATTTCCTTCCATACTGAAGCAAGCAAACAAACTACTAAGAAATCAAGTCCTTCCAAAGGGAAAGGGGTGATAAAACTAAAGAATACATTACCCTTCACTCTTGAAGCTTTCTGTACACTAAAGAAAGCTTGATTCAGAAAACTTTTTTACACTTAAGCTTCAAAACGGACGCATCTGGCATCCATAAAAAAAGTAAATAAGAATCGTACAACTTTCAACTAAAAGACTAATAAGCTTGTGCAAGAAACCTTAAGCAATGATCAGAAGAAAGGGTGCTTCTCATTTAAAACATCAGCCTCGTGTTTCTAAAATACAACATAAAAACTTTAAGCGTGTCTTTTTGAAACGTTGTTAAAAGACAAATACTGATCTCCTATACATCGTCAAAATTCCAAATCTGTGCATGCCCAGGGAAGGAAGGCATCCGCTCCTCCAAGGTAACTTTTTTACTGCCTCTTCTCTAAGTCTGGACATTCATTCTTGGTTTTGTGCCTCACAATCCTGTCAGTTCATCCATCACCAGCCTAAAGTCCACTCGGGAGAAGCAAAACACAAATGTCCCCGCAGAGATCCGGGAAGACGCAGTCGCGACTTGTACAACCCAGATCACGAGGCCGCTCAAGTACAATTTCCAAAACTTAAGTGGAAGGCTTAATTTAAAAAGAAAAAAGCAGCAGCAAAGGAAACCCCGCTCAACCCTCGCTACTTACGGCCTAAAGCCAACCTCCTGGGGCGGGGGGGGGGGGGCGGGATAGAGGGTCGTTCATCTACAGCGAGGCCCGGTGACAAAGTGCGGGGCAGAGGAAAGGATGGAGGGCGCAGGGCTCCGGGGCGGCCTGAGCCGGGCCGGCCCGCCCGCCCACCCCCCCGGAACGGCGGGCCTGGGGCTCGAGCTCGGGGTGCTGGCCCGCCAGCGCTGGGCGCGCTGACAGCTGCCACCGGCGCGGGGCTGCGCGGCCCACCCCGCCCCACCCCACCCCGCGGGCGGCCTGGCCGGCGCGACTGGAAAAGGATACTCCCGGGTGCGGAAGGCCTCCTGAGTGTGCGCGATGGTGAAGAGCGGCTCCTCGCCGGGAAGCGGCTTCACCAGCGGGAAGGGCTTGCGGCCCAGGAGCGGCGCCATCGCGGCGGCGGCAGCGGCGGGGAAAGCGGCTGCGCCTCAGCGCGCCCGCGGCGTAACACTAGGCCCCGCGGCCCGGAGCGAGCGCCTGGCTCCCGGGGGTGGGGTGGGGGAGGGGAGGGGTGAGAGGGCGGCGCGAACTCGGCTCCTTCACTGCTGGCGCCGCCGCGCTAGGGCCATGGAGAGGGACGCAAGGGCACAGAACTCCCACGCGCAATGCCGCGCCGCCCCGAAGCCTCCGGCCAACCTTCGCTACGGGTCCCCGCGTTCGGCAGTCACGACTCGTCCTCAGCTGCACCGGAGGAAATTATTGAAAAATGGCGGGAGATTCCCCTCCTCCCCCCGGTCCGGCCAGCGCACACACTAACATGCTCCCCTGTGGCGCCGGTGGCGAAGGCTCCAATACGCGGAGAGCTGGTCAGCACCCAGCGTTTATTGGCTCACAGGAGCTGCCGCTCTGCGATTGGGTCCCTCCCCCTTCCCGGGCCGCCTAGTTGGGTTGCAGCGCACCAGAGGGCAGTATGAAGAGGTGAAAGGTCACGTTATGTAAGCGCCAGTGACAGGAGCGGGCCTCCAGCGGCGGAGTTGAAAGTGGGGGACAGCGGGGGACCGAAAGGCCGGGAATTCAAAGAGGTCAGGCCAGAGAAGCCCTCTAACATACACAGACACTACGCCATCTGTCACCGAAGGCGACACCGACATCCGGGCACCACTGTCCGTGTGGTGCGCTGGAGGGGGGAAGGGGAGCGCGCGGCCAGGGGCTTTGTCTTTTCACTCGGGCTCCGCCCCCTTCTTAAAGGCACCGCTCTCGGCCACGCCCGGAGGTGCGCGGGTGGGGCGGATGGGAGGAGGGCTTGGCGGGAAGTAACCTCCAGACCTTACCTCAGCAAAGGTTCTACGAGGGGTAACTTGAGCCCCAGCCTTGCTCCCCCAAAAGTTACCTGCTTCTAGACTAGAGTGTGGTTGAGATCTGGATATTAGTATAATGCTTGCTTCTAGGGGCTTGCTGGAAAGGATAATACAGAATCTTCTTTGGAAAAATATATTAAACGACATGTATATTAAAAATACATACCTTCATTCAAATAGTCTTTACTAGCACCTACAATGTTCAGGGCCCTGCGTTGGGTGCTACAGGGGAAAAAAATGAGACTTGAAAAAATGAGAGACAAATAATCACAGTTCTGTGTGATGAATGCTGTACAAAGTGCGCAGTAAGAAAACAGCAATAATTGTGCCTGGAGAGTGAGAACATTTGAGCTACTTCTCCAAGCACACTACACCCACATAGTCCAAAATCTGCTTGGCTATCCAGTACAGTCAGAAACACACTTATTAATCATTCATCCCTGGTTAAATTGTCACCCTTGGTTCAAAAATCTTCAGTGGGCTTCCGTGGTGGCGCAGTGGTTGAGAGTCCGCCTGCCGATGAAGGGGACACGGGTTCGTGCCCCGGTCCGGGAAGATCCCACATGCCGCGGAGCAGCTGGGCCCGTGAGCCATGGCCGCTGAGCCTGCGCGTCCGGAGCTTGTGCTCCGCAACGGGAGAGGCCACAACAGTGAGAGGCCCGCGTACCGAAAAAAAAAAAAAAAAAATCTTCAGTGCCCAGAACATACCTTCCCAGCCTGGTCTTCGACAGGGCTAGACTGCTAGATGTCCCTGAATGGCAGCATGCCAATGCCAGACCGTTTTCTCCTTTTCTTCTCACCTTGAAGTGAGAAGGATACCCCCCTGACCCGCGTAAAAGGTAAGTTCTAGGTGTCAACTGGAAAAAAAAAAAGCACAACCTAAAAGTTGAGAATTATGTTTTATTTGGCAGACAACCGAGGATTTAAGTCCAGGACACAACATCTCAGATAGCTCTGAGAGACTGCTTGTAAGAGGTAAGGGAGGAGCCAGGATACATAGGCGTTTTTGCAACAAAGACCAGGTAGTAGTCAGAATATCGAAAGATTACTGTTAAAGAAAACCAGATATCTCAAGTTAAGAAATTTATTGCTTTTCTATGTATGGGAAGATGCAAAAGTCAAGGCTCACTGAAATCATTCCTTTGATATACACCTCAGCTATCTGGGGCCAGTATCCTGTGCTTTCTCTTCCTGAGTTTGGGGGTCGGCAGGGGTCGGGGGGCACTGCTAGATGGCGGGCATCCTGTTTCTATCCTGAGTTCCCTCATGGCTCAGCTGTAAGGTGATGGCTTGTTGCCTGCAACATCCTTTGTTTACTGATGTGGCAGGCAACATTTTTGTTTTCCATTGATATAGGTCAGACGCCATCTCTATGAAGCCCCTTCTGATCACCTAGCAGAGAAGGGAGCTCTTCTTCCTTCAGTAGCAATTTCCTCTAAGAGGATTAGGAGAAACCTCAGAGGATGTGGCATCTGAGTTGATTGTGAAGAGGTAAGTAGCACACTCCACTAGGCAGAGGAAATGAGGGATGAACCTTCTAGGCAGAGGGAGCAGCAGAGCAGACTTGGTAAATTCAGGACAATGTGCCTAAAACATAGGGATTTTTCAGGCAGAAAGTATCAAGAGATGAGAGTGGCAGAGGAAGTCATCATCCTGGCCAAAGCGTGTGAGGGTTGAATTGAAGCGACCCTATAGGAGGGAACTGCAGTAGTTTGTGGCACTGGTGGCAAGGGCCTCAAATGTGTAGCAAGATCAGTGGAGACAGGTGGCCAGATTTGAGGCACAGACTAAGTGGCTAATGGGATGGACACTTGCAGAACTAGATAACTAACGGCAGACTACACACAGAATAAGAACTCCAAAAACATCCAAAAAACAAATTTTGGAAACTTTTGATATTTAAAAAAACGCATCTAATTGCACATGAGAATGGTCACCATAGTCATTTCAGTGCTTGGGGCTGCTGTGGACTGGAATCCAGTCCCTGGTGGTGATAAAGCAGAGATCTAAAATGGGAGACTCAGTGATGGACTCAGTTTCAGCCATAAGAACCGGAGACCGGTACCCTGGACAGCCATCCAGAACACAGTTGGAAATCCTGCAGACCGAAGTGGAAGCTAGAAGTGGGGCTTTGTGAATACAGCCTAGTAGCTGGAGTCCCAAGAAAAGGAGCTAAGAAGTGTCTCTCCAAACAAAGAATAGTGTTTACCTTGGAGAGATGGAGTTATGGTTGGTTTTATTTTCGTCGTTATCTTTTTGTATATTTTTCCATTTGTTTTTCTATAGTGATTATATTTTCATTTTAAAATAGAAAAAAATAATAAACTTTAATGTGACTATTGCTTGGTGGTTGTCCTCCATTTCTTTCTATGGCTCCAATTTACAAACAATGGAGCTAATTGACACAAGATTTTTTAACACCCCTCTTTCACTGATGCACACTGAAACCCTTGATTAGACAGTTTCAGCTTGTCATTTTTTTTTTTTTTTTTTTTGACTGCACCATGTGGATAGGGGTGATCTTAGTTCTCTGACCAGGGATCTAACCCGTGTCCCCTGCAGTGGAAGCATGGAGTCCTAACCGCTGGACCGCCAGGGAATTCCCTACAGTTTCAGTCTCTGGCTGGTATTTTCTGGCCTGTCCTGTTGGTTCCTAAACCTCAAAACATCCCAAGTCTGCAGTCTGTGATCTCTGTTCCCTCCATCACCTGCTCTGTGTGGGTGTTTTTTATTTCTATTAATGGCCCCACCTTCCTCACAACCTCACAGGCTCTGCCTTGACCTCTCTTGAGCTCCACAGCCATAGAGTCAATCAGATGACAGCAATTCTGCCTGCCTAAAATCGTGAACCATCCCCTTCCTGCCATCCCCACTGCATCCTACTTCAATTATTTCTGGCCAAAACTACTACTGTAATGACTTTCTTCTTTAAAAATGTTTTAAACTACATTAAAATTATGTCTTTTTTCATGGTAAAATGGACATGTTTCCAAAAAGGAAACATATAGATGGAGTTAAGAAAACAAATAGTTCTACAAAAAGCAGCCCTGCAGTGCTCTCCCCCATCCACTTCCTGCTTCCCCCAGGCACCCATTTTCAATACATTAAGCTGTTTCCTCTGGTATTTACCTCCCTATTTCTAAATAACATATATATTGCTGTTTTCTTTAGTTTTTCAGTTTTAATATTAGCTGTTGACTTTCGTCAGTGGAAGATGAGAACTTAGCCCTCTTATATCCCCCAGAAACACCATACACGTATACAAGCATATATAATTATGTTGCAATAGTTCAATCAATAGTCAGTGTATAACTTATGATTATGAATTATTCACAAATGATCCACATGGTGAACTGATTGCATTTCCTTTCTTCGTTTCCCCTGGTTTGCCTCATGTATTTTACTTTGTTTTCCATATACCTATTGCTGTTCTATCCTCAAACTCACAGAACTGTAAGTCTCCTCTTGATAAGTGCAAACATATCTGGATAAGGTTGGCAGGGTCCTTCCAACTTGTCCCCCTGCCTCCCTCTCTTTCCTCTCCATGGCATCTTGCTATGTCACTCCCCTGTCCTTGGCTTCTAATGGTTGGCTTCCTAAAGCCAACAGAGTAAAACCAAACTCTCTTGACGTGACCTTCAAGGCCCTCCACAATCTGTCCTGTGTTTCTGTTTCTTCCCTCAGACTCCTTCCTCTTCAGCAAAACTAGGTTTATCTAGGTTTCTTAATACTATTCCCCACTAAAAGGATCCTCTATTTGATTCTTTTCCAAAATCTGCCTGGTCACTTTTTATGGTCTCTTGGTCATTATACTTTCAATAGCTTCCTTTGTTTAAATAAATTAAGACATACTTCATGTACCACATATGGTTCTAGTATCTGTGACATTAAAGTTTTTTAGTACCTGTTAAATTTTTAAGAAAAAAACAACTAAAGATGACAAACGAACTAGAGATGACAAAAAAAAAGGCAACAGAATTGACTAGGATTCTAGTTTCATCCATGACACTTGGAGCCCCTAAAAGAAATGAGAGGAATCGCTTTAGGGAATATGGAAATGAAATTTTTTTTTAATATTTATTTTAGTTGCGCCAGCTCCTTAAGTTGTGGCACGTGGGCTCCTTAGTTGTGGCACGTGGGCTCCTTAGTTGTGGCATGGGAACTCTTAGCTGCGGCATGTGGGATCTAGTTCCCTGACCAGGGACCGAACCCGGGCCCCCTGCATTGGGAGCGTGGCGTCCTAACCACTGCGCCACCAGGGAAGTCCAGGAAATGAAATTCTTGGAGATATAGAATGTAGAATTCTTTTCCACCATGACTCTACTGTTTTCCTTTGGAATCGGGAGCAAAAAGGAGGAACCCATGGACAAAAAGCAGCCTTGTGATAGCCAGGGCCTTCGGGGGAGGGGCAAACGGGGAGTGAGGGCTTAAAGGGTATGGGTTTCTGTTTGAAGTGATGAAAATGTTTGGAGCTAGACAGTGGTGATGACTGCGCAATGCTGTGAATGTACTTAGTGCCACTGAACTGTGCACTTTAAAATGGTTAAAAATGGTACATTTTATGGTTGTGTATTTTACCATAATAAAACAAAAGTTAAAGAACAAAAGTCAGCCTCCTAAGGACCTGGAGCTGTGCAGTGTACACAGGTTTTCATTTGGTGTAGGCGGGGACAGAAGTATAATTCCAAGTACATGACAACTTCAAATGGAGTCTCCAAATCATTTTCATCAGAAAGTCACTCTGTGGGAGTGAAGACAATTGGCAGGGCCCAGCCCACAGTGACTTCGCTAGCACTCAGCCACCACGCCCCCCAGCCCCTGCCCTCCACAACCTTCAAGAATGAAGCACTCAGCTACCAACAAGACATATTTCAAATAGTTTAATTTTAAAAATATTCTATTCGGTGCTAAAATATGTCTTCACTCACTGTTGCCCATTTCCATTTTCTTAAACTTTTTTGAAACAAAAAATAAAATCACGAGGTTCAATTAAACATGCAGATTTCAAAGAAAAGGGAACTTTCTAGAAAGTCTGAGCTGAAGGAGTACTGTGGGAATGGGTGCTGTTGTCAGAACCTCAAATTCTCGCTGGGGCAGAGTTTGCGGCAGGAGTGCTGGGGATCCTGGCGGGAGGCAGGGGATGCTGGAATGAAATGTCCAGGTGGAAACAACAAAAGCTGCGCGTGCGTGTGTGTGTGTGTGTGCGCGCGCACGCGCGCGTGTGTTGGGGGAAGGGGATGGTTACAGTGGGGGACAAAGGACTGTCAGCAGCCAGAGAGCCCATGAGAGGCAGGATAACCTCAGGAATGGGCAGAAGTGCCAGGATAGCAAGAAATCTATATGGACTTTTCCACCCTCTCATGGAGCGAAGCCCTTCCCTTGCCTCCGGAGTCTACTCAGGCATTCTCCAACAGCAGCCTACAGGGCCCCTAGCCCTATGCGAAAGTCCATGAATCTGCAGTCTCCATTCAATTCAAGTAAGCCCTAGGCACTCTCTTCTCTAGAGGATGCCTTCCACATCTCTTTCCTCTTGTAGAAGCACCAGCAGCTCAGTCCAGAGGTTCCGGAGCAGAGACTGCTACCTGGAGGTGACAGATGAACCCTGGAGTGGCCGATGCTCCAGCCTACTTGGGGTGCAAAAAGGACAGGAGTGCTCCTCTTCTCAGGATCAAGCAGACACAGGTGCCAGGGACAGGAAGATGACGTTACGACCCCCAGTCCTATGTCAGCCTTCCAGCCCAGAAGGCTCCTATGTGCAGGCTCTGGAGCCCAGTGCTTGCCCTTAGCCCAGCAGCACAGCACAGCCAGAACCAGAATGCAAGAGAGGCCTGGGGCCAGGAGGCGAAGGGTGCCAGGGTGGTGCTAGCTTTCTGACGCTGTCTGTGGCACTGCGGGCTGGTCCACACAGAAGCGTTTCAGGGGAGGCGCACCTGAGTCTTCCTCTTCCTCAGCAGTCTGGAAGCAGCCAGAGCATGGAATCACAGGGCCATCCTTCTGAAACAGACCTCCCCTTCTACCCTAATTACAACCCGGAAGTCCATCCCCCACTGTCTCACAGATAACCAAACCTCTTCCCCTACCTTGTAACCTGGACCCCAGCGTCCGTGCTGCCTTCCCAACTACAGCACATCCCGTGCTATAGAGCCAGTGCACATTAACAGAGCCCTCACTTTTTTCTTAGAAACTGGGAAACCCAAAGCACCTCCTTACCTGTGTCTCTAATGGAACTGGTTCTTCCTTCGTGAGGGTGGGAGGTTCATCAGCAACTTCTGAGGCGGGCAGGGAGGGCTCTGCAAAAGCAATGTCGGCGTAGCTGCAGGGCCTCCTGAGGCAGGAGACTCCTATGGGATCTCTGCCCCAAGCTGGGGGAGTGCTCCTGCAAGCTATGTGGAGACGCCTTGGTGAAGGGGCAACACAGGCCGCAGAATCAATATACATTATAAGAAGAAATTCGCAGCATCTAGTGCAAAGAGCACGAGCTCCGAAGTTAGAAGGAATGAAATGAGACACACAGTTCCACAAGTTACTAGCTGTGTGATCATGGCCAAGCAATTGAACTTTTCCAAGTCTACTTCCTCATCTGTAAAATGGAGATAACAGCTGCCATTTCATGGGGTTTTTGAGAGAGTCATACCAGGCATCAAATATGAAAAGTGCCTTCCTTACAGAGAGCCTGGCGCTCAGTTGTGTTGCTGTTTTCTTTCTTCATTCTGTGAAAGGCGAAAATAAAACCATTCCCAAAATAGCCTCAAACAATTGACAAACGGCTTGAAGCTGCCAGCTCTGGGGCAAATTCTCTAACCTGTGACTCTAAAGAAGAGAAACATCAAGAGCAAGAGCAAGAGCAAGGCCCCTCCAAGACGCTCATTGGGGCCAACAGAGACTCACCCTCAAGGATCTCCTGGCCCAGGGTGGGGGGCTGGGAGTCATCTGTGCGGAAGTCGGAGGTGTGCGCTGGGCTCAGGGACTCGCTCTGCTGGGGGCTGGGGCTCGAGTTGGTGCTGCTGTCCACCTTGAGCTGATAGACATCAGACACGGAACTCTGGTTGCTGTTTTCATCTGAAAACCAAACATGACAAAGGCAACAGCTGAGGGTGGTCACTTTTGAGAGTAATTCAGTACAGAGCCAAGGGCCCGGTGTCTCTGCAGACAGCGTGGACACAGCCAGGCACACAATGATCACGGCTGTAAACAGCCTCTGAACCAAAGGCAGACATTCTCGGGGCTTCTGTGCACTGCAACTTACCAACAAGAGTCTAAATTGATTAATTTAAGCATGTTCTATCTTATGACACATATTCTAAGCACCACAAGATGCAGCCAGAATCTTTAAGTTTATGCAACATTTATATTTCAGGAAGGTCAAGATATGCTTATTAATCCCTTCTTTATTATCCACCACTTATAGCTGGGACCTGGTATTTTCCCACTGTCCAGTAAAGGGAGGAACACATCTGTGCCTCTCAACCTTTCTCACAATACAAGAGGTGTAGAAAATGAGAGTCTGTCTGCTATTCTTGGCTGTCTGAAGGAGGGTGATAGTGTCTGGAGGTCGTCAGCTCGGGCCCTTGCACCTGCCTAGGCTCCATCTCACCGCCTCAAGGACCGTGGGATCCCACCTGGGAAGCGCTGTCTGAAGGCTTAAAGTCACCACCTAAGTTAAAAATACAGAGTCAGCAGGGCCTTCCTCTCCCTGACCTCCAGCAGCCAGTCACCAAATCTGCCCCACCCACTGCCCTGACTCGGCCTGTGCCCATTCCTTCCTCTCCCGTGGCCTCAGCTCAGCCTTCATGATCTCTCGCCTGGCCTCCAGCCACAGCTACCCAACTGCCCTTCCTGCAGTCTCAGGCGCCCCCACTGGACCTCATACCACTGCCAGAATGATCTTTCTAAACCCTTGTCGGTTCCCCACTACCCACGAGATGGCCCTATCCCAACCTACAAACTCCCTTCTGATCTCCAGGCTCACCACCTGCTGTTCTTCCCCATGTACCCTGGCTCCTGCCAAACTGGACTCTAACCTAAGAGCAGCTTCAAGTACCAGTGTCTGCTATGACATGCTCTTTCCGGTCTTCCTGCAAAGCCCCTAGACATGCCAACATTCAGCTCAGGCATCACCTCCTCCACAGAGCCTCGTGTCCCAGGCTCCCTTGGGTGGAAATGACCACCCTCTCTTTTATGCTCCTGCTGTTTCCTGTGCACACCTGCATTTACTATATTACACACCAGTTTCCCTCCATTACACTCTGCGCAGGCAGGCTCTGTGGCTTACTGGTCCTTGAATCTCAGTGCAGTACACAGTACCTGGCACATAGTAGGAGTTCATTAAATGTTCAATGAACAAAAAGGATAAGATAGTGCCCAGACTGAGGAAATGGAGCCTCCCATTGTCTCCCAGAGCTTTATGATGGAACATCTCACACAGCTAGAGAACATTTCCCTTGTATTCTCTTCCTGTACCACACTGACCTTGCAGGGGCTGGGGGAGAAGTGAGGAGGGGATACCTGGTCGCTCCCAGTCTAGTTCCGAAGAGAAAATTGTAAGCCCTTTCTAGTCTTTATCCTACAATGACCACCACCTTCTATACTAAAATGGAAGTAGCATTCTATCACAAAAAAGAATAAAGCTCTGTCACTCTTCTGCTTAGGCAAATACTTTTCTTCTCCAAGCATCAGTTTTCTGAAATAGGGATGATGATAACTGCCTGGTTTATATCACAGGCTAATGTAAAGATAACAATGAGAAACTGAAGTGAAAGTGCTTCATAAACAGTAGCTGCCACACAGGTATAAAAGGTAATGTTATGAGTGTAGTGCTGACTCAGGCAGGACGTCTACCGAAGACTGGTTTAGGAGGCAGAGCTTGGGCTAAGGGTGGATGGGTAGATGCCCCGGCATGGGGGGGGGAGGGGGTCTCCTCTGAGGCACTCTCATCAAATACACAGTCTAAAGAAAAGTGCTTCTGATCCAGAAAACTGGGACCCACCATGGGGTCTGCCACCTACAAGTGATGTGACTTTAGATATGTAACCTCACCTCTCTGAGCCTCAGTTTCCGTAACTGGAAAGTGAGGAGACTGTGGTCTCTCTTGCAGGGTTATTGTGAGGTTTAAATGAAAAGGCTTCCATAAAGTGCCCAGGAAGATACCAGCAAAACAGCAGGCACTGAAATGACACACAGACTATTCTTCTGATTATTAATGGGTCATCTAAATTTTCATTTTCCTGCAAGGAAGACATATGGATGCAACTCACCCTGGAATTCAAGAAGGAGAGAGGAATTGGCTGAGGCATCAGAGGGAAAGCCATTAGGTTCCCGGGCTGCTGAACTGTTCGATTTTGACTTTTCTTTCTAGAAAAGGAAAAAAAGAGGAATATGACAGAGCCAAGCAGAAGACTCACAGAGAGAGAAGGTGCTGAGACACCAGAGAGGTCTGGATTAGGAACAGGAGGAACAACAGCGGTTTCAGAATCCAGGACCTGAGGAATAACAGGATCCTGGACAAGGTGTCCCCAGGCCTCAGTGTCTCTGTCAGTAAAATGGACCCTTCCAGTGCTAATATCATGAATCGCAAGTGAGAGGCAGATACATGTCTTCCACTAGAGCTCCCTGTAGGACTCTTCTGCTTTCTGCCCTGATGAGAATGCTCTATCCAGTCCTTCCCTACATGCATGGGTGAGAAACACAAAATACCCATTTGAGAAAGATCCCTGTTTTAGTAGCACAGTAGGGAAGAAAAATAAGTGAAAGAAAGGACCTCTGACTGGACAAAGGAAGGAGTCACTTTATATGTAATGCAAGCAGTGACAGGACAAGGGGCCCCTGCTAGCTCTATTCCTCACCAATCCACCACATCCACTCAAAATGATCTCCCATGTCCACCTTTGCCTTCAAGCAGGATGCAGGTTACACATGTGGGGGAACCACAGTGGGAAGGTAAGCACTAGCTTGCAACAAACAAGGAAATAATCCACAGGACAGGAAATCATCAATCCAAGCATTTGCAAATGAGAGCATCCCAAGAGCCAAAAGTTCAAATCTGAATAATCTCAAATTTACTAATTCATACTTTTTATACTTGCCTATTTATTGTACGTGCATCGTACTAGTAATACAACTTAGTGTTTCTTAATACTCTCAATACTAGCTCGGCAATAAATCAACTGTACACATACATGCAGTCCTTCCCTTCATTTTTTCATATACAGACATAATTTTAATGTAATTACACTTTACCATTTTACTGCAGAGGCTACATAAACATGATTTTTACTAGCTGCACAATATTCCAGATATCATAATCACTTAATCACTACTCAACTAGTGGACATTTAGCTTTACCTGATTTAGGATTGTTTTTGTTTATTGCTAGTAGGAATAAACCCACAATGCTCAACTTTCACCTTTTCCTGGATTATGTGACTAAATTCACAAAAAAAATTCCTTCTAGATCAAAAAGTATAAACTAAACATATTTTTCTTAAAATATACTGTGGCTCACCCACCACTCTCTACAAGGAGGCTGGCAATATATTTGGAGTACGAGCATCACGGCACCCATGCCAACATTTGGCTTTATCATTATTTTTTTCTGATCTCTCATTTATCTTTATTTTAATGATTCTGGGCTCACATAAAATATGCATTCACTGTAGGAAATTCTGAAAATACAGGAAAAGAAATGAAAATCACCTGTACAACCCGAGACAACCGATACAACATACATCTGTATGAAAATGGCTCATGATTCAGCATTATAACTTGCTCCCCCTCCCCCATTCACCATATTAAAAACATTTTTCTCTGTGAACATGGTGCTGCGAGTGGTGCGGAGCGTGCGGGCCACGGTCTGCAGCCTGCGCACCACCTCTGTGCCCAACATGCCCTGCCCACTGCGGCCCTGGGGACTGCAGGCGGGCACCGACCGGGCGCTGCTCACCGGACCCGCTCTGCTGTCAGGTTGTAAATTCACAGACAAACATGAATGGGTAACAACAGAAAATGATGTTGGAACAGTGGGAATCAGCAATTCTGCACAGGAAGCTTTGGGAGATGTTGTTTACTGTAGTCTGCCTGAAGTTGGGACAAAATTGAACAAACGAAGAATTTGGTGCTTTGGAAAGTGTGAAAGCTGCGAGTGAACTCCATTCTCCTCTATCAGGAGATGTAACAGAAAAGAATGAAGCTCTAGCAGAAAATCCAGGACTTGTCAACAAATCTTGTTATGAAGATGGTTGGCTGATCAAGATGACACTCAGTAAGCCTTCAGAACTAGATGAACTAATGAGTGAGGAAGCATATGAGAAATACATAAAATCTATTGAGGAGTGAACATGGAACCCCTAAGTAAACTAGTTTGAAACAACTTAATCTAGCATAGCTGTCTTAAATTAGTGGTGGATAGATTTTTAAAAAGCAACTTTTAGGGCTTCCCTGGTGGCGCAGTGGTTGAGAGTCCGCCTGCCAATGCAGGGGCACGGGTTCGTGCCCCGGTCCAGGAAGATCCCACATGCCGCGGAGTGGCTGGGCCCGTGAGCCATGGCCGCTGAGCCTGAGCATCTGGAGCCTGTGCTCCGCAACGGGAGAGGCCACAGCAGTGGGAGGGCCGCGTACCGCAAAAAAAAAAAAAGGCAACTTTTAGCAAAAGAAACGACTTTCAACAATGTTGCCTGAAGAAAATACCCCTTAACTTCCTCATGATTTCTGATAAACACTCTGCATCTTTTTCACAACACCCTATGATTTTTAGGCTAGTCTCCAGTTATAATATTCAGAATTCCTGAAATTATCTGTGGTAAAACTAGTTATAAAAATTATGTAATTCAAGGATAACATTGTTATCTTAACTATATATATATATATATATATATATATATAAAAAACAACTTGCTTACAGCCATCCCTGGATTTAGGTCAAAAGACTCAATGAAATTGCCACTGGAAATAAATGGCAGTGGAGAAAAGTTTGTTAGTTGTATAGTGTCCAATTAAGAACATTACTATGTTAATTTTGCAATATACTGTGTTTGCTTGTGCTATTTTTATACAGTGAAGCAACAGCCTTGCAGGAAAATAAGAAACAGTTTAATTATAAAATATGCAACTTCCTAAAAAATAAAAAAGTTTTTTTCTATGCCACTGAATAATCTTCTATACCATCTTTTATAATGGTTACAAAGCTTTACGATATACAGGTGCACAATAACTTAATGAATTCTCTACAATAAGATCGTCATTTTGCTTGCACTTTTTAAATACCACGAACAATAATATTGTGATGCTCAACACTATAGATGTACCTTGTACACATCATGATTATGTCCTGAGGATAAATTTCTAGAGATAAAACTTCTAGATCAAAGGCATAAATATTCTGAAAGCTTTTTCCCCCTCAGCTTTACTGAGGTATAACTGACAAATAAAATGGTAAGATATTTAAAGCGTACCCTGGGTTAATCTGATATACATATACACTGTGAAAGGATTCCCACCATCTGGTTAATTAAGCTTTTAAGTATACATATATGATCAACTTCACCTGTAGAAAGTTTGTCCCAATTTACTCTTCCATCAGCAGTGCCCCACTCCCTTATGTCCTTCACATTTTTTTCTTTACCAATTTGGTCATTTTCTATTTTTCCTAACCTAACTGGTCTATGCTAGTACCTTAGAAGATGGCACACTATCATGGACCACTGGAAAGTAGATAAACCGATGGACCTCAGGGCCCAGCTCAGAAACCAACACAAACACTGTAAGAAGCCCTTCGGAGAAACAAAAGGAACTGAGTCCTGGGCAGGAGAACTTGAAATAGGAAAGGGCCAGGGTCTTACATGTGAGAAATGGGGAGGGGGTTGCTGGCAGTGTCCTTCCCCCACCTGTATACACTACCCAAGAGATCTAGCGGCCTGATCTTTGGCCCTTATGAGTATTGGCATCACCAGAGCCAGGGTTAGATGAAAAACAAAGGGTGACTCCAGAGCCCCCCCTAACTTTCACCCACCAGGTCCTTGGGCTGGACAAGGACGGCTGCTCCCAGATAAAGGCAGCACGTGGAAGACTGGTACTAGGGAGTTCCCTGGGAGGCAGCGGAAGATGAGAGGGGAAAAGGGAAAGGCTGAACCCTGAGGCTAATCCCATCCCCTAAATCCATTTAGAGGAGGGAACACAAAGCCTCGGTTACACGGTTACACATTTCTAGCCAATGCAGCTCAGAGTCAAAAGGAATAAAAGATGAGTGCACAGAAAAAACTAACCAGACACTGGAGGAAAACAAGCACCATGAAAGACAATAAACAGAACAAGCTATACCAGAAGAAGCAGACTAGTGGGACAGAAGAATTGAAATAAAACATAGCAAATCTCCTCAGAAAGATAAGGATGACACTGGAAAGTTGTTTTGAACAACCAACAACAAAGGAAATTTGGTATGAATAATAAACTCGTTCAAAATAAAAATTAAGTGAATGAGGGAATTCCCTGGAAATCCAGTGGTTAGGACTCAGCGCTTCCGCTGCCTGGGGCCCAGGTTTGATCCCTGGGAAGGGAATTAAGATCCCACAAGCCAGCTGCACAGCGTGGAAAGAAAGAAAAAACAATTAAGTGATCGAGTTTATTAGCAGAAATAGAGCTGAAGAAAAGATTAATGAGCAAAAACTGGGTTGAGGGTCTTCCCTGGTGGCGCAGTGGTTGAGAACCTCTGCCTGCCAATGCAGGGGACACGGGTTCGAGCCCTGGTCTGGGAAGATCCCACATGCCGCGGAGCAACTAGCCCCGTGAGCCACAATTACCGAGCCTGCGCGTCTGGAGCCTGTGCTCCGCAACAAGAGAGGCCGCGATAGTGAGAGGCGCGCGTACCGCAATGAGGAGTGGCCCCCACTAGCCGCAACAAGAGAAAGCCCTGGCACAGAAACGAAGACCCAACACAGCCGTAAATAAATAAATTAATTAAAAAAAAAAAAAAACTGGGTTGAGAAGTCAGAATATATGAGGACAGAATAAAGAGATGAAACAAACTATAAGTTAAGAAATGAAGCTAGATGTCCACATTACAGGATATTCTTACAGAAGTTCCAGGTCAAACAGAAGAAATTCTAAAAGTTTCCAGGAATATAAAAGAATCACCTACAAAGAAATCAAGAATTAGACTGACATCAGATTTCTCAACAGAAAACTAGAAGCACAACAATTGAGTAACAGTTTCAAAATGTTGAAAGAAAATAATTTTTAACCTAGAATTTCATATACAGGTAAAATGATCAATTAAACATGAAAGTAAAACAAAGATATTTTCAGAAAGTTTTCTCCACACAAGCCCTCTTTGGCAAAACTCTTGAAGGGTGTATTCCAGCAAGAAAAGAAATGAATCTAAGAGAAAGCAATAATAAATAGGTACAAAGGGTTAGTAAATAATTAGTAATGTTTACTTTGTCTAATTAAGCAATGACTAAAACAAGAAATGTCTGTAAAAACAGAAATATCTGAACAGAATGTCTGACCTGAAATTCCACTGAAAACTAAGGAGAGGGCAGGAATGAAAGTGGGGGTAGAGACCAGGGGTGGTTAAAAATGTGTTCAGGCTCAGAGGGGAAACACAGATTTTGATAAGCGTTATACACTGATATAGAAAAATAGTAAGTATAAGTCTTATTAGGTTAGAGATAGCCAATAAAAAAATTAAAAATAAAATGTGGAACTTTCAAATCAGAAGAAAATTTGTCTAGTCATCATGAGGTGAAGAGAAAAAAGAAAGTGTATCATGGCAGAAATCCTTGTCCACATAAGTAGAGTGTTTAGATGGTGACATTTTCACGGCCTTTCCGGCCCCTAAATGTGCCACAGCTATTATGAACGCACATAGTTAGTATACATGTCCTGAGGAGACTTCTAAGAAACTCCTTAAATTCATGAAAATACCATTTGCCCATCCTTCCACTCTCTTGCTGCCTTGAACTTGAATGTGTTGAATGATGGCTGGAGCTCAAACTTGGATACAAGGTCAAACATGAAGCAGAGGAAAATGGGCAATTGTTTAATGCATATAGAGTTTACCTCTGCAAGATGAAGAGTTCTAGAGATGGATTACACAACAAAGTGAATGTATTCAACACTACTGAACTGTACACTTAAAAAACGGTTAAGATGGTAAATTTTATGATATGTGTATTTTACCACAATAGAAATAAAGTAAAATGAATAGAGAACCATTAATCTCTTAAATATAAATTATTAAAAAAAAAAAAAAAGGTGGGACTTCCCTGGTGACGCAGTGGTTAAGAATCTACCTGCCAACGCAGGGGACACAGGTTCGAGCCCTGGTCTGGGAAGATCCCACATGCTGCGAAGCAACTAAGCCCACGCGCCGCAACTACTGAAGCCCGTGGGCCTAGAGCCCATGCTCTGCAACAAGAGAAGCCACCGCAATGAGAAGCCCGACACCGCAATGAAGAGTAGCCCCCTCTCTCCACAACTAGAGAAAACCCACGCACAGCAATGAACACCCAATGCAGCCAAAAATAAATAAATAAATTTATTTTAAAAAAAAAAGGAACAGAAAGGTTGCAAGAAACCTGGGTCCCTGGGGACTCTTAGAGTGGAAGTGCCACACCGGTCCTAGACTGCATATTTCTGTTCCTCTAAGAATAAAAGAAAACTTTTTTAAACCATTACTACTTTGAGTTTTCTGTCACCCACAGCTAAACCTAATCCCAATATGCCCAATAAGCAGAAAAATGTAAAACAGAGAAAAACAGAATTACAAGACATACCAGGGAAACACAAATCAAAAGAAGACACGGTGTCTTTTAGAATATCTAGAATATCAATCAAAGAAGCCATGCAAATCAGAAAAGTAAAGAGGAAACCCAATCCAAGAACAAGGAAAATACAAGAAATCAGAGGGGAATTTCCTGGCAGTCCAGTGGTTAGGACTCTGTGCTTTCACTGCCCGAGAGTCTGGGTTAAATCCCTGGTTGAGGAACTAAGATCCCACAAGCCTCAGGGCAAAAAAAAAGAAATCAGAAAAGAGGAAATCTAAATGAATAAAAAGTAAATCTGAAGAGATAAAATTGTCAACCTCCCTAGTGTTCAGAGAAATGCAAAATAAACAAAGAGATACCACTTTACGTCTATCAGATTGGCAGGACTTAGGAATTAGGAGTTAGATAACATCAGATGTTGCTGAAGATGTGGGAAACGGGAGCCCTGCAGCACAACTGGGAAGTGTACTAACTATCCAGGTGCAGCTATTCAGGAGAGAGATCTGACAGCCAGCATCTAGTAAAAACAATCATGTATGTACAGCCAGTAACAGAGAAATCTCACTCCTGGGCATCTAATCCAGAGAAAACCTCCCACAAGTCCTCAAGGACAATGGTTTAAGGAATGTCCACCAGAGTCATCTGTGCTACCAAAAAAAGCTGGAGGCAACACACACAAACAGACCCATATTCGGACACTTGGAATATGACAAAGTTGGTTCTACAGAGCAGGAGGAAAACAGTCTTTTCAAGTGGTGGGACAAATGCATACCCACATGGAAAAAAATGAAATTGGGCCCCTACTTCAAAATACACGAAAATCAACTCCAGGTGTGTTATAAATGGGAACAGGATAACAAGACTGTAGAAGATTATATGGAAGAATACCTTTGTGACCTCAAAGAAGGAACAGCTTTAAGACATTTAAAAGCACTAATTCTAGGGCTTCCCTGGTGGTGCAGTGGTTGAGAGTCCGCCTGCCGATGCAGGGGACATGGGTTCGTGCCCTGGTCCGGGAAGATCCCACATGCCGCAGAGCGGCTGGGCCCATGAGCCATGGCCGCTGAGCCTGCGCGTCCATAGCCTGTGCTCCGCAACGGGAGAGGCCACGACAGTGAGAGGCCCACGTACAGCAAAAAAAAAAAAAAAAAGTTTAAAAGCACTAATTATAAAGTAAAAAATTATTTTGTCTATATTAAAATTAAAAACTTGTTACTCGGGACTTCCCTGGGGGCACAGTGGTTAAGGATCCACCTGCCAATGGAGGGGGCACAGGTTCGATCCCTGGTCCAGGCAGATCCCACATGCGGCAGAGCAACTAAGCCCATGCACCACAACTACTGGGCCTGCGCTCTAGAGCCTGTGAGCCACAAATACTGAGCCCGTGCGCTTAGAGCCCGCACTCCGCAACAAGGGAAGCCACCACAAGGAGAAGCCCGCGCACCACAACAAAGAGTAGCCCCTGCTCACAGCAATGAAGACCCAATGCAGCCAAAAATAAAATTAAAAAACAAAAACAAAAAACTTCTGTTACTCAAGCCTGCATAAACAGAGTGTAAAGACAAGCCATGGAATGGAAACAGGTACAGATAGTATTTAATCAATAAAGAGTATGTGTCCACAACACAGAGAATCCCTACAAGTCCTAAGAAAAAGACCACAGCCAAAGAGACTTAAATAGGAACTTCTTAAAAGAGGAAATCCAAAAGGATGCTGAAAAGATTCTCCATCTCATTAGTAATTACATCATTAATCACCAAATTAAAACCACAATGAGATATCTTAATACATTAAGTCTAACTATACCAACTGTTGATGAGGATTTGGAGCAGTGAGAACTCACATTGCTGTTAAGAATATATACTGGTCGGGCTTCCCTGGTGGCACAGTGGTTAAGAATACGCCTGCCAATGCAGGCGACACGGGTTCCATCCCTGGTCTCAGAAGATCCCACATGCCGCGGAGCAAATGGGCCCGTGTGCCACAACTACTGGGCCTGCGCTCTGGAGCCCGCGAGCCACGGCCGCTGAACCCGCACACCACAGCTACTAAAGCCCACTCACCCTAGAGCCCACACGCCACAACTACTGAAGCCTGCGCGCCTAGAGCCCGTGCTCCACAACAGGAGAAGCCACCGCAGTGAGAAGCCCGCGCACCGCAACGAAGAGTAGCCCCCGCTCACCACAACTAGAGAAAGCCCGTGCGCAGCAACGAAGACCCAATGCAGACAAAAATTTTAAAAAAAAGAATATACAGGTGTCCAAATAAACCCATGGAAGAGGAATTAGAAAGGCATATATACATATTAAACAATGTAATAAACTACAGTGGTCAGCAGGAGTCCACAAACTTTTTCTTACAGGGCCAGATAATAAATATCTTGGGCTTTGCAGGCCATTAGGTGTTATGGCAATTACTCAGCTCTGCCATTACAACTCAAAAGCAGCCACAAATAAGGAAACAAACAGGCATAGGTGTGTTCAAATAAAACTATATTGAATCACAGGGAGCAGGCCTGGGCTGTAGTTTGTCAAGCCCTGGAAAAGAGGAATGGGTTAAGGAAAGGGAATAAAGGGGAGGGAATAATAAAATAAGAGGCTTTGCGTGGACCAATGACAGAGGATGCCTTGAAGTATTTTCAACTCAATTCTGGGAAAATACATTCCATTATAATTAAGAGGCAATCAAAGAAAGAAAGAAGACGTTACCTTTTTGTTGTTTCGATTTTCTTCCACACTTACCTCCTTGTTGTCTGTCACGGGAACCCACTTAAATATCCTAAGGGACGTGTCACCCACAGTCACCCACTTTTTCTCCCTAAAACAAAGACACTTCTTAGAACTGATAAACAATAAAATAGATTTTCTGATCATAACTGTGCTTTCCCACTTCTCAGCAGATCATTCCTTCAATCTTAAGTGCTTTCTAAACTTCCTCTCCGTCAAATCATACCTTACCTTTCAGGACAAAATCATCCCTTCCAGAAACACTTTGCTATCAAATGCCTTTGGCTCTGAACCCTCTACTTGCCACCTTTGCTCATGTACAGTGTACCAAAACCTTTTGTTCCTCACAGCCTACAGCAGTATAGAGTATCAGCACATTTTCAAACTCAGGTATCTATCTGGCATAAACTTCTTTATTTCCCCCAAATTAATTCAATTCCACTGATATTTATAAAGCCCTAATATACAAGGCCCAATAGGAGATAAAGGATATATAAGATAGGGTCCCTCTCTTGGGAACTCATAGCAATGAAAAGATAAGTAAAGAAAGCATTGTAACACGTGAAGGTGGCAAGGAAGAAGGCTGAAAGAGTAAGATCAGGATATCCCACGGAAGGCAGAACTCCTATGACTCCTGTGGAACTCTGGATTGAAACACGATGCTATTTAAAAATAATCACAGGAGCAGGACAGGATGCTTCCAACTAACAGACCTGAGCCTCACACTGGCTTCTGGAAGAGGTGAAGGCCAAGCCGCCATGGAAAGACTGCTTTAAGGTTTCATTTTACAAGAGGTTACTTTTGAGACGAGCCTTAAAAAATGAGTAGTTGTTCTTCCCACCCCGCACATACCTGGGGAGGGAAAGGCAAGTGACATTGTTGAATAAGAGTGTAGATTATGAACGGCCAGAGTTGGGGAGTCTGGAGTATGACTTCTGCAAGTTTCGCATCCCAATTTGAGGACAAAAAAGCAAAAAAAGTAACTGCTGTTACTGCTGCTATTGATGATGCTATTCAGCAAATGGTAACATCACAGAAATGTAGAGACTATGATGTAACAAAAAGAAGAATGAACTAAAGACTTAGGAAACTGGAATTAATTCCTGGCCAGCCACTCATTTATTCCTCATTTACTCAAAAATATTTAATATTCAAGACCCTATGCTAAGTCTTGGGCACACAGGGAACAAGATGCACAGTCCTGACCCTCACAGACCCGAAATTCCAACTGGAAACAGACATCACACAACTCATCTCACAGTTTGAAACCTAATCACTAGGTTTAACCATATCAAACTGCCGCTTCTGCTGGTTAAAAAGGCAAATACAGGCAATATCTTATGCTTCGACCTAATACAATTGTGGAAAGTTCCAGTCGGGGACCTGATTTAGACTGGGGATCTTGAAAGGTGTCCTTGAGGAAGCAACTGGAGAGCAGAACTAGGAGTTAACTAGGCAAGGGGGAGGAGAGGGTAGAGAAAGGACACCAGGTAGCAGAAACAGAAGTGTGGCCCCAACTGAAAGATGGCCAGCATCTTGGGAAAGAGGGCAGTTTGAATCAGTCTGGTGGGGCAAGAAGGATCATCTTTGGTCTTTATCCTAAGAGCAAGAAGAGATCAATGAAGCATTATTTCCTAAGCAGAGGAGTGCTAGAAGATTCACCCTTGAGAAAAATACAATGTGATGAATGGACTGGGGAATGAGCCAGTCCTGAAGCAGGCAGATCATAGGGAAGTTGGTACAAGAGTTCTGGGTGAGAGAATATGCTCATCTGCCCTAGGCTGCAGGTGAGGACGGAGATGGCCAGAAGAGAAAGGTATGCCCATTTTTAGGTTTCCCAAAAAAACCTAGAAGGATGAGATTTGGAGGGGAAAAATCATTAATTATTTAACTAGTATTTATGAGTCCAACTATAGATCAAGCCCTTATTGATAAAGGTTAAGGAACTTGATCTTGTAGAGAAATGGACAAATAAACACGAAAATAAAGTCCAAGGTAATGACCCTAAAGGGAGTGGAGGGACTTCCCTGGTGGCGCAGTGGTTAAGAATCCGCCTGCCAATGCAGGGGACATGGTTCATGCCCTGGTGGGGGAAGATCCCACATGCCACGAGCAACTAAGCCCGTGGGCCACAACTGCTAAAGCCGGCGCGCCTAGAGCCCGTTAGCCACAAGAGAAGCCACCGCAATGAGAAGCCCACCCACCGCAATGAGAAGCCCACGCACCGCAAGGAAGAGTAGCTCCCGCTCGCTGCAACTAGAGAAAAGCACCCGCGCAGCAACGAAGACCCAACACAGCCAAAAATAAATAAATTAATTAAAAAATAATAATAAAGGGAGTGGAGAGTGAAGGGCAGGAGAACTTGGAGAAGGCTTCCTGGAGGGAGCTAACACCTACCCGGACTTTAAAATTATTAGTAGTAATCAGCTAGAGAAAAGTACTCAAGAAGTTGGCGCAAACAGTTGGCTGTGAAAATTGAAGGTGATAACGCATCACTGTTTCTGGTACAAAATAGGCGGTCAACCGGCGCCTGCAACGAACGCTACAGGAGCCGTTTCCAAACGAAGGGTAGATCCTGACTCCTCTACTAACAGCTCCCAGGCCATCAAAAGAAAATGCCTACCCAGCTCGCTCGTGTGGGTCCGTATTAGGCGAAACACAGGGCTTTTAATTCCAATAACCACTTGGTCCCGTGGCATGTAGGTTTGCCGAGAAGCTCTCACCTAACTTAGACTTCATACGTAGAGGACCGGCGTGCGAACCAGGTCCCATTGACCGAGCGCCGCTAAACGCCCGCAGCTCCCCCGGGCGCCGCGCTGCCCTAGGGCAGGTGGGCGGACCCGCGGGCCGGGCGACCCGCTGATTGGTTGCGGCTGGCGCGCCCTCTGACCTCACGCCGACGCGAGCGGCACCCTCCTCCCGCCTTCTCCGCTCCCCCTTCCCCCAAGCGCCCGCCGGTCGGCTCCCACCCCACACGCTAGTTCACCGCCGCTCTGGGCCTGGGCCGGCGTCCCCCTCCAGCACCCTCGGCCCTGGCCCCTCACCATTTCCGCACTTTCTCGATGGCCGCCATCACCTTCTTGATGTCATCCTTGGCCCGGCTGCGGGTCTCGGCCCGGACAGACCGGCCCGACATGGCGTCAGTGGGAACGGCGGGGGCCGGGGCACTGCTCCCAAGGCACCGGGAATCGCGCGCCTCACGCGCCGCCGCCCGCCCGGCGCAAACAGCGTCACCGCGGCCGTCGCCCCCTCCGTGCGCGCGTGCGCGAGGAAGCGCGCGCACCCGCCCTCCCCATGGGGCTCGAGGCATCAGCGCGCCTGCGCGCCCAGTCTCAGGTGCCCCTCCCCGGGCGTCCCACCCAGCGTGCCCCGCCCTGGTCGTCCCACCCGGGGCGTGCCCGAGTCCAGTGAGCTTACGAGCAGGCCAGGGTAAGCGGGCGAGCTGGTGGCACGTGCTGTGTGCAGGGTGTGGTAGGAGGCTCTTTCCCAGGGGAGCATCTTAATCCTCTGGACAGGGCTGCCGCCATAACCTATATTTTATGGGCTTGACCCTAACGTTACTGAGGGTCTGCACCATCCTGTCCTGCTGCCGCTCCTGTCTGGGGCCCTAGCTCCCCAGATAACACCATTGTGCTCCAACTACAGAGAATTTCACACCTTTAGTATGCCTTCCAACGTTTGCACACATCTGTTCCCCACCTGGAATTCTGTCTCTTCACCTAATGACCACTTACTCTTCCAACATCCCGTTTGAACTACGACAGGTCTTCCCCTGATATCCTGGGGTGCCACTTAGTGCATCCTTGACACTACATCAGCAGTCCCCAACCTTTTTGGCACCAGGGACTGGTTTCATAGAAGACAATTTTTCCGGGGCGGGGGCGGGGGTGGGGGTTGATGGTTCAGGCGGTAATGCGAGCGATGGGGAGTGGCAGATGAAGCTTCACCTGCTCGCCCGCCCTGCTCACCTCCTGCTGTGCAGCACAGTTCCTAACAGGCAGAGGACCAGTACTGGTCCATGGCCCTGTGGTTGGGGACCCCTGCTCTACATTACTGTCTCATTTAATTCAGCAATTGGTGATTATATGATGCCTGCGTTGTGCAAGACTCCATGCTCAGTGCTGAGGACAAAATCTGGGGTTTTGCTTTCAAAGAGCTTCCAGTTTAGTAGAACATGCAGACCAGAAAACAGGCATTTAAAATGTCATTTAGGGGACTTCCCTGGTGGTGCAGTGGTTAAGAATCCGCCTGCCAACGCAGGGGACACGGGTTCCAGCCCTGCTCCGGGAAGATCCCACATGCCCTGGAGCAACTAAGCCCGTGCGCCACAACTACTGAGCCCACGTGCCACAACTACTGAAGCCTGCGCACCTAAAGCCCGTGCTCTGCAACAAGAGAAGCTACCACAATGAGAAGCCCATGCACCCGAACGAAGAGTAGCCCCTGCTCACCGCAACTAGAGAAAGCCCACGCTCAGCAACGAAGACCCAACACAGCCAAAAATAAATAAATAGAAATAAATAAATTTTAAAAATAATAATAAAAATAAAATGCCATTTTATAAACGCTAGGCTAAGAGAGGTATTGTACAAGGTGCTATGACAACCCTAATCTAGATGAGGGGTGTCTAGAGGCATCTAGGGAAAAATGACCTTGAAGTTGAACTTTGAGAATACAGTAGGTGCAATTGCTCTAAGTCCTGTGTCCACAGACACTGTAGATGCTCAGTAGATGTTTGGGTGAATGTTCAACCTTCAGCGCAGCTCCCTAGTCTTCCCCCAGCACCCTAGGCATTTATTGATGCTTGCAGTATGCAGAGAGGGTCCTGGAGCAACCGCCTCAGGAAACATAAAGGAAGTAAGTGACAGTTTGCATTGCTTGGTAGCAGCTACTTCTTTCAGCTCTAGAGGAACTTCCTTCTGTGTGCCCAGAGAAATGTCTAGCTAACCCTGAACTTGACATAGCCTCTATAACTGTTCGCCCTTTCATAATCCACCAACATCATGGCTCGATAAGCATTTGAGGAGTGGAAGAGCTGAACTAGCATGTGGAGGGAAGGACGATTCTAGAAATAACGGGATCAAAGGTGGCATGTCTGTTTCTCAAAGCCACTGATCCAAAATAACTGAACCAAAGAACTATCTGAGCACTTGCTATATGCCCTGCAGCAGTGGACACTGGGTGACGCAAAGATGAGTAAGACACACTCCCCGCCCTTTGGGCGAGGATAAGGAAAGCAAGAGGAAAATAAAACTCGAGGCAGAGCATGTTAAGTGTTGTGAGAGAGGCCAGCTCTCTAGAATTCTCCAGTTCTGTTCATAGGGCCCCCTGGTCTAGGCACACATCACCAGACATTTATGTCTCACTTCTCTCTCACCCTTGTCCAAGTCCTGGCCAGCACCCCACTCCCACGCCAAGGTTTATTACCTCTAGTTTCTCTACTCCACAGCCCACTGCTCCTCCCAGCTGCTTTAGCCTCCTGCACCCATCTCTCCTCCAGCCCGCCCTGCCAGTCGCCAGCTTCTTCGGGCCATCCCCTGAAGACCCAGTGATCCTCCTGTTTCCTGCTCACATTTGTCCACCTGGCCCTACATTCCCCGCCTGTCTCCCACTGAAGTTCTCTCTGTGTAAGAGACTGGTCAAAATGGGCACCTGCCAACTATTCCCCGAAGCCTGCACAAATGCCTTCTGTTGACATACTTCTCTTTGAAGAGATCTCACCTTGACATTTTCTAGGTGAAAGCCCTGTGCTAGATGCAGAGCTGGGTGCTGAGATGAGCAGCCCAGACCTCTACCTTGGACAACTTGCATTCAAAGCAGTGCATTCAAAGTAAAAGCTACAGAGACCTGCAATGCCCCAACCGTCTACCTCCTCCCATTAATTCTCTGACCTCACCACCGGCAATCTACCCTTTGCTGTCTCTGCTCCAACTACGCTGGCCTCCTTGCTCATTTGAAAACACCCAGTAAAACTTTGCACTGTGGGTCCCTCTACCTGGATCATCCATTCTGCATACACGTATTTACATG
This sequence comes from Leucopleurus acutus, assembly GCF_964270905.1. Classification (NCBI taxonomy): domain Eukaryota; kingdom Metazoa; phylum Chordata; class Mammalia; order Artiodactyla; family Delphinidae; genus Leucopleurus; species Leucopleurus acutus. Next base: position 9,259,656 of record NC_139158.1, read on the forward strand.
GCTCACTCCCTCACCTCCTTCAGGTCTTTACTCAAATGTTATCTTCTCAATTCAGCCTTTCTTGGCCACCCTAAGACTGCAGTATGCAATCCCACACACACACTCTGTATCCCCCTCCCCCAATATATTTTTCTCCAGAGCATTCAGCACCGTCTGATATCCTACTTTACCCTCTGTCTTGTTTACTGTCTATCTCCTTTCAGTAGCTGCATGAAGGTAGCAACACGGTCCCTTTTGTTTTGTTCACTGATTATCCCTAGCACCTAGAACAGAGCCTGGCACTCAGTGGGTGATCATTAAGTATCTGTTAAATGAATGAATTCCCAGCCATGATGCTTCCTCTTCCATGAAGCCTTCCCCAGATCGCTTCAAGCAGGAGGAAGGAAGCCTCGCTCCCCTGAACCACCACAGGCAGGTAGGAGAAGCAGCCTGAAGGCCACATGACCTGGGTGGACGTCCTCGGATATTCCTGAAGATCATAAGTTTAATCACAATTAGAAGTTCTTTGACTTTTCCTTTGCTCTGTATTATCTGGCTATCCCCTGTAATGGCAGCCCTGTGATGGCAGGGACCCCATCATCAAGTTCACCAGCACATCCCCGATGCCTAGCACAGCACCTCGCACAGATGAGGTGCTTAATAGAGTGTTATCGAATGAATGAATGAGAGAATGACCACCACACCTCCCCACAGGCTCTCTCTAGGGCCTGCCATCAGCTGTTTTCTCCCTTTCTGCCCCATCCACATTACCTGGAAATCATCCCACTTTCTTTGTCAGAGCGATTTAGCTCCTAGGTAGCACTCAATCCTCCCCCAACCAGGACGTGTGTCCAGGGCCAGTGCGCCTTTGATGACCACGCCTCTTCCAAAATCCTTTCCATGCCTCCCCATTGCCCAAGTTCAACCTCATACCATATTGTTAATCAGGGTCCCAAATATGATCTCAGTCACAGGGAAGAGAATGCTAGGAGGCAGAAACCCTGGGTCAGAATCCCAGCTCAGCCATGAACTTGTCTCGTGGCTTTGCGTAGGTCACTTAACCACTCTGAATCCTAGTTTTGTTCTGTGTTTTGTTTTCTGTGAAATGACTTCAATAACAATGGCTCTGTACTTCATAGGCTTGTACCAAGGACCTGGTGAGGTAGAGACCGGACAAGCTTTGTAAACCACAAAGTGCCTTGCAGGCAGAAATTCTCTTTTTGGCTTCCTGTGCCATTGCTCCTGCCATACTCTTAGCTCCAGCTGAATAAACCTGTTCCCTGTTCCCTGAACAGATTCTGCACATCACCTCTGTGCTCTTACTCACACTGCTTCTCCCCTGAGGAATGCCACCCCCTCTCCTTCCCCAGTTGCCATCCTCCTTCTGAAATACCCATCTTTTAAGACTCAACCTCCTCCACAATTATTCCAAAAGCTTGTAATCCCACCCTTGCTTAGGTCCCCCTAGAGCATTGCGTTCACCTCTCTTGGCCCTTTCCTTTTTTTTTTTTTTGCGGTACGCGGGCCTCTCACTGTTGTGGCCTCTCCCGTTGCGGAGCACAGGCTTCGGACGCGCAGGCCCAGCGGCCATGGCTCACGGGCCCAGCCGCTCCACGGCACGTGGGATCTTCCCGGACCAGGGCACGAACCCATGTCCCCTGCATCGGCAGGCGGACTCTCAACACTGCGCCACCAGGGGGGCGCCCTTTCCTTTTATTTTACCTCCCAAAAAGCTGAGATCCTCACCCAGGCTGCTTCAGTGGAAGACAGGGTCTGAGGAACCTGCTGAGTCTCGTGGTTCTAGCCTAGAACCTGTGTATTCATCTCCCGCACTGGCATCTATGAAAATCTGTTTGAGGAAAAGCCTTGAAGACTAAGAGCCTGAACTACGCTGACGTTCTCTCTTTTCTCCTTCTTGGGTTGTGTTAGAGCCCGGCTGAGAGAGAAGACAGAGGACCTGGATCAGGTCTTCTTCCTCTGAAAGCCACTTTGTAGGCTGTGCTCCTTTGTAAGGCCACCAAGGCCCACGCAACAGTCCTGATGAGTCAAGGAGACCTGTAGGAGGTTGTGGGCGCTCCCTGTGTGTCCTTAGGCAGCAACATTGAACCTACTGGAATTCATTAAAGGAGAGGTTACATGGGCTAAAAATGGAAACGGTTCAAAAAACCCCTCAAAACATTCACAGGCATGGGTCCTTGATGCCTTGCTAATGAGAAGTGCCAGAAAAAAACAAGAAAACAGCCAGTGATGGCCAGTCAGAGGCAGAGAGAGCCCAGTGCTGCTCCAACCATGAGGCCCCCCAAGAAGCTTGTTAAAATGCAGCTTCCGGGGACTTCCCTTGCAGTCCAATGGTTAAGACTCTGTGCTTCCACTGCAGGGGGCGCGGGTTCGTTCCCTCGTCCGGGAACTAAGATCCCGCATGCCAAAAAAAAAAAAACGCAGGCTCCTGGGCCCTGTCCCCAAGGTTTTCTCTGTGGTACAGCTTTGGCACATGTATTTTATTTTCATTTTATTTATCTTGATATATAACATGCACATGCTAGAAAATTAAAAGGGTACAAAATGTTAGTAATTGTTGAAGCTGGGTAATGGAAACGTGGGGGTTCATTATACTATTCTATTTTTGTATACGCTGAAATTTTCCATGATAAAAAGTTTTTTTAAAGGGGTACAGTGAAGGGACTTCCCTGGTGGCGCGGTGGTTAAGACTCTGTGCTCTCAATCACGGGGGCCTGGGTTCGATCCCTGGTCAGGGAACTAGATCCCACATGCATGCCTCAACTAAGAGTTCAAATACCACAACTAAGGAGCCCGCCTGCCGCAACTAAGACCCAGTGCAACCAAATAAATAATTTTTTTAAAAAAGGTATACAGTGAAGTTCAAAATTAAAAAAAAAAAAGCAAGTCTGTCTCTCTTTCCCTCCCTGGTCCCACAGTCACCCTGTTCCCCAATGCTTAACCTTCTAGAGATGAGACAGTCTATACCAATGGCCTCAACCTGGCTGCACGTGGGAAGCTTCAAAAGATATTAATGCTTGGGTACTTCTACCCCGTCCCCCCCGCTCCTAGAGGTTCTGATTTACAGGACTGCAGCCAGGCCATTGGGATTTGTTCTTAAGCTTTCCAGATCACCCTAATGTACAGCCAATGTCGAGACCCACTCGTCTTGTTTACAAACATATGTGCAAAAGTACATATTCACACAACTGGTTGCAGCACACCCTGTGCATTATTCTGTACTTTGATATTTTATGTAACACATCATTGTATTTTTTCTCTGTTGCTGCTGTGACAAATCACAACAAACTTATTGGCTTAAACAGCACAAGTGTGTTATTTTGTAGATTAGAAGTCTGATAGGGGTCTCAGTGGGCCAAGCTCAAGGTTCATTCCTTCCTAGAGGCTCTAGCAGAAAATCTGTTTCCTTTCCTTTTCCAGCTTCTAGGAGCTGCCCACTTTCCTTGGTTCATGGCTCCTTCCTCCATCTTCAAGGACAACAACATCAGGCTGAGTCCTCCTCCTGCTGCCATCTCTCTGACTTTCTCTTCTGCCAGCCTCTTCCACCTTTAAGGACATTGTGTCCTTGTGATTACATTGGGCCCACTCAGATAATACAGGATAATCTCTCTATTTTAAAGCCAGCTGATTAGTGACCTTAACTCCATCTGCTACCTTAATTCCCCTTTGGCATGTGCAGTGGACTGACTGAATGTGACACCACAAAATTCATATTTTGAAATCTTAACCCCCAGTGTGATGGTATTAAGAGGGGCCTTTGGGACTTCCCTGGTAGTCCAGTGGTTAAGACTCCGCACTTCCACCGCAGGGGGTGAGGGTTCCATCCCTGGTCAGGGAACTAAGATCCCGCATGTTGTGCGGCACGGCCAAAAAAATTTTTTTTAATTAAGAGGGGCCTTTGGGAGGAAATTCAGTCATGAGGGTCGAGCCCTCATGAATGATTGGTATTCATGCCCTTATAACCGGGACCCCAGAGAGCTCTCTTGCCCTTTTACTGCCACGTGAGGACACAACGAAAAGATGGTCATTTATGAACCAGCAAGCAGGCTCTCACCAGACACCAAATCTGCCAGTAACTTGATCTTGGACTTCCCATCCTCCAGAACTGTGAGAAATAAATTTCTGTTGTTTAAGCCATCCAGTTTATGGTACTTTGTTACAGCAGCCCAAACTAAGACAGCACGTATCCTAACGAATTCACAGGTCCCAGGTATTGGGATGTGGACATTTTTGTGGCGGGGGTGGGGGTGGGGATCATTGTTCTGCTGCCACATCACAGAAATTTGTCCAAACAAGAGGAAAGTACATTTAGTGTATTTTTAAAAAGATGATCTTATGTGTAGCCCAGTTTGGGAACCAATACTGAGGCCCTGATCAGAAAGAATCTGCAAGGCAGACTAAGGAGCTCTGACCCGGTTTTACTATTTAAATATTCTCCTTAAATAAAAAACAAGAAAACAAAAATATTATTTATTTGAGACCTGTAACCTAGTCATGTACATCCAGGCCTTCCTTCTCCCCACAGCCACAGGGAGGAAACATCTTGTATACTCCAAATATAGCCCGTGGAAGATGTTTAGCAACTATCCCTGGAAGGAAGGAAGGAAGGAAGGAAGGAAGGAAGGAAGGAAGGAAGGAAGGAAGGGAAGGAGGGAGGGAGGGAGGGAGGGAAGGAGGGAGGGAGGAAGGAAGGAAGGAAGGGAGGAAGGAAGGGAGGAAAGAAGGGAGGAAAGAAGGAAGGAAAGAAGGAAGGGAGGGAGGGAGGAAGGAAAAAAAGGAGAGGGGCGGGAGCTCTCCTTACCCATCCTCCTGACACTGGGTCTGGTTTCCCATCTGCCTCTCTGAGTAAGCCTGTTTTTTCTTCCTCTCCAGCCTCTCTTGCTACTTCCAGACCCCTCTACACACGGGTTCTGTGATATTCAGTAATACCCTGGCTGTCCTCATTTTGTCATTTCTGAGTACCAGGCACTGTACTGGGCACAGGGCTGTGCCTCGCTGATGGCAGGTAACCACATTCTGGCCTATGTTCTGGGTACAGGCATGGCTGGGAGGCTGCATAAGAGTGCGTTGAGAACACAAGTGCTGGAGCCAAGTTCATATCCTAACTCTGTCACTTAGGGAAGTCCCTTAACCTCTTCGTTTCTCAGTTTCACCATCTCTAAGATAGGAATAGCAATATCTACCCAGTAGGATGTGGTGAAGCTTAAATAGCCTAATGTGTACAGAGCACTTACAACCTTGCCTACCACATACTCAGTATTTGCTGTTGTTACTATTATTGTATTTCCTGATACCAGATCAAGCGCCTTTTGGATGGAAGGAATGCCATCTATCCATCTTTGCTTCCCAGTGGCAAGCACTGAGAATTGGGTGCAGAAACTATGCAAAAGAGGGCTTTTGAATCAAAGGGTATAGGAATTCTCTGGCGGCCCAGTGGTTAGGACTGTGATGCAGGATCAAGGTGTACATGGTTTCCATGTTGGTACCCTGGGTGCAGCTGGTCTCTGGGATGCTTGGAAGAATTTGAAGGTGAGAATGGAGAGTCAGTAATCAGACCACAGATACCGGTAAAGAAAACGCACAAGATTGCTTTCACGTATCCAGAACTTTTGGAAAAACTCTGATACATACCTGGTTGAACCCCCAGGAACTCACAATAAAATACTGTATTACATTTCTGACGTGTTGAGGAGAGCTTAGCATAGTGAACTTGGAATTGCAGGGAAAAGATGGAGTGTGGTCAACACAGTGTTAATAGTGTTAGATGTGGGCAAAGAGTACTCCTCTGGAGGGACCTGCCCTGGCCCTCCTCCTGCCATGCCCCTCCCCACGAGGCACAGTTGCAGGACCAGGGAAATGTGACCACCCAGAGCTTTTGTCACCATCTCATCCACTAGACCCTGGACTCCCTGTCCAAACAGACACAAGCCTGCTTCAAGGGCTTGTACCAGCCTCTCACCAGCTCCATTCTCCCAAAGGTGGGGCTGCCATGGTGCACACCCTAAGGCCCGAGCGGTTGGTGGCCAAGGGGCGGGTGGTGTCTTGCAGGGATATGATGGCATGTGAGGTGCGGGCTGGGGTATCTCTTGCAATGTGGGAGAGAATCAGGTGGGAAAAGGGGGACGGCCTTGATCATGGGATGGTTGGCTTTGACAACACTTTGTGGCACAGACCTGAGTCTGAGAATTCTAAATTTGAACTTGGCCTTCCAGGAAGTTATATGAAGGTAGGAGGACAGAACATATTTGAGCTTGGCTTAATTTATAAGAAATATTAAGACATGGCATGGCATGTGGGCCTCCATTTGTATTCTTGCCTATGGCTTTGCAAATGAAAGGAATTTATTTTTTTAATTATTTTTTTGGCCGGGCCGCACAGCTTGTGGGATCTTAGTTCCCCGACAAGGGACTGAACCCATGCCCTCGGCAGTGAAAGGGCAGAGTCGTAACCACTGGACCGCCAAGGAATTCCCTAAAGGAATGTATTTTAGTACTCGATAGACCTAAACTTGAATATCTGGGCAAGCCATTTATTGGTGATGTGCCTTGGGCAATTTACTTGGACTCTCTAATAATACAGATGTCAAGGCTCTCTCAGTTGCAAGTAAGAGTATCCCAACTCAAACGGACCATCATAAACAGGAATCTATTGGCTCTTATAACTGACAGTCCAGTGGTGGCAACCTCAGGTGTGTCTGGATCCAGCTGTCTAAACAAGCAGCATCCTCAGCACAGCATCTCTCTACATCTTTGGCTGCTTTCCTGTGTTGGCTTCATTCTTGGACAGGACTACACGTAGTTTCTTTACATCCAACTTACTAAGCAATCCCAGCAGAAAATTAAACATATTTTCACTTTTCTAGAGTTCTGGCAAAGTCCAGGAATATGCTGATTGGTTATATGCCCACCATGGAGGGTCTGGGTCTATCCCCTATAAATTGTACAGATTAAGATTTGGGGAAGTGGGACTTCACCAAATAAAAACTAAGATGTGGTTGGTTACTGGGTTTTGCTGAGGCAAAAACAATAGTGAGTTGGTAGGGATTGAAGGCTTCGCACTCGACGTTAGCCACTATTAATGTGACCAAGAAAATGAAAATGGACTCAAACTGGGTATGTATACTGAATAGAAAGCAAGTGGAAACCACATTCATTTTCCAATTGCCCTGAACCCTGGGATCAGAGTTGGAAGCTTGAAGAAATGAAGACTTGGACATACAGTCACAATCTCAAGAAGACATTCCCAGGTTTGTGTGTATGAATCATGCTTTCGGTTGCTGTGGCTGATTCTGCAGTGCCAACCTGTTCTATCAGTGGGCGTCAGCCTCAAGAGCTGTGTGCTCAAAACAAGCCAGGATCACCTGGAAGATGCATATTTCTGGAATTTTGTAGAGCAGAACATGAATCCCAAATTATTGTTTCTAGATATGTGGCCAATTTGGGGCAATGCTGGGTCTCTGATATAACCTATAATCATTTTTTTAAAATATTTATTTGGTTGTACCAGGTCTTAGTTGCGGCAGGCGGGCTCCTTAGCTGTGGCATACGAACTCTTAGTTGCGGCATGCATGCGGGATCTAGCTCCCTGACCAGGGATCGAACCCAGGCCCCCTGCATTGGGAGCACAGAGTCTTAACGACTGGGCCACCAGGGAAGTCCCAACCTATCATCATTGATAACTCATCACCAGAGTATGTGCTTCCTACTTACCTCCTATAATCTCTAATTGCAGAACATCTTTTTTGTTTCTGGCTGCACAGTGCAGCTTGCGGGATCTTAGTTCCCCGACCAGGGATCGAACCCGTGCCCCTTGCAGTGGAAGCATGGAGTCCTAAGCACTGAACAGCCAGGGAATCCCCCAGAACATCTTTTAAATAAGAGTATTCTCATTACCTTAATTGAAATTGATGAAGACTATCAATAGGCCTTTAGATGTGCACTTTTGTGGTTTAAATATTTTTTTCTATTTTTGATGACTGATAAAAATAATCTATAAAGCACCATTTTAAAATATTTCCCCAAATTTTTATTCTGAAAAATTTCAAACCTACACACATTGAAATAGTAATATTTAAGTATTAACACTGCCTTCACACACAAGGATTTTTTACCAAAAAACCACGGTGGCCTCTAGGCTACATGAGTATCTAGGTAACTTCTCCATGCTTACAAGAGAAGCAGCCTCATCTTTAGTGAGAGGAGCTTTCTGTCCTCAGGAAGTCTCTGTATTGACTTTTTTGTAGTGCTTTCATTCATCTTATTATAAGTTCATAGCCCTGCAAAGCATGAAGGACAGGATTTATTCCCATTTTACAGATGAGGAAACGAACTCAGAGAGGTCAAGTGATCTGTCTGTTCAAGGTCTCAAGTCAGTAAGTGCCCCAGCTGAAATTGGAACTGAAGACTTCTGACTTCCGTAACTCAACATTCTGTGGTCACTTCCTCTCCTGGATATACGAGAGTAAAGCCAGAGCCAAGCAGATATGCAAAGTGTTTTAGTCTCATTCTTCAAACAATCAGAAAGCAAGTATTCACCAGGACCCAGGTGCATAGTATTATCAATCAGAAGTCTATTCTTAGGAACATAAAACCACAACACACAGACGGTACTGAAATTTCTGTCAACTGCTCTGGTTTGAGTTCAACATTTATTGAGTGCTCACTCTATCCCAGGTACTGTGTGTGGGATACAGAGCAAATAAGACCGACAAGGAGTCTTGTCACATTCCAGTGGGTTAATGAACAATCCAGAAGCTGCCAATGAGACTGCTGGTCTGCATCCTGCCCACAGTAGCATTCTGTTTGGTCCCCACGGTGCCTAAGTTTTTCTGTTTATAGTGAATTGCCAACTTCTAGCTTCTCTGAAACAGGCAACTTCTGCTGGAATCCTGAATATTAAGTCGCAGCCACGCCTGCCCCTTACCCAGGACACATGCCCCCTAGAGATCACTTCAGTTCCATTTCCTACTGTCTTACACCCAGACGACTGTGGCCCAAATCACCCACTTATATTACCCACTTGACATCCATAATCATTTAAACTGAAAACCCCTGAAGCCAACAAATATCCAAACAAGATAATTTCAGATAGCATTAAGTAATGCAAAATAAAATAAAATAAGCTAATGTGATGGATGTGATATGATTGGTGTAAAGGGCTACTTCAGATTGGGTGGTCAGGGAGGGTTTCTCTGAAGTATAATCGAAACTGAGAACTGAATTATGACAAGCATGACAAGACTGCCAACAGAAGAAAACAAAATGCTTCTAAGCAAAGGGAAAAGCATAGGCACAAGTCCCCCTCGAGGCTGGAAATAACTTGGCTTGGTGGAGGGAAGTGGTAACAAGGTCACGGAGGAAGGAAGAAGCCAGATTACATAGGACCTTGTAGGCCATGGTGAGAGTTTTGGATTTTATTCCAACTGTGATGGGGTGTCTTTTCAGGGTTTTAACTTGGGAACAATGGGATCTGGTTTACATTTTTAAAAGATCACCCTGCTACGTAGAAAAGTGACTTAACGAGGCAAGAGAGGAAGTAGGGAGGCCAATGAGGAAGCTATGTTATAGCAGTCCAGTAGGTGACAGTGGCTAGAACCAGGATGGTAACAGAAAAGATGGAGAGAGGTAGCAGATTCAGGATATAAACTGGAATGTAACCAAAAGAATTTTCTGGTGGAGTGGACGGCAGTAGTGCAGTAGAGCGGAGAGAGTATGAAAAGGGAGTAACTAAGGATAACTCCAAGGCTGTGACTTGTTCAAATATCTCTATGAGTTGGGGGTGACTAGCAGAGGTCCCAGTTTTAGGGAGAGGGAGGAAGAATTTATTCTGGATGAGTAAATTTTCCCTAGGCTCAAGTCTTCCTAAGATCCCTCATTTCCATCTCACATCCAAGCAGTCCTCAAAGTCCCAAAATTTGAACTGCTAAATACCTAATCTATCAAATCTACCCTTCAACTTCAGCTCCATATTCATTGCCTCTGTCCTGATTCAATCCTCTCTCTCGCTTTGACTTTTACAACAGCCTTCTCCAGCTATGAATAAACTAACAAAAGCACTTCACGGGCATGTGAACCCCTCTCCCACCTGCCACCTCTGATGGCAGAAACCATGTCTTATTCATACTTATCTCCAGGGTCCAGTGCTGCGTGCTAGGCACAGAGTAGGCACTCAAATGTCTGGTGAACTGAAAAGAAGTTCTCCTCAAACAGGATATAACCTCCTGGAAGAGAAGAGTCCTATCTCGGGATTCTGTGATTCTCCCACACAACTTAAAGCAGAACCAGATATGAAATGTATGATCAAGTCCCAGAAACTTGGCCTTCCCAAGGGATATGTTTCTTTCTAATTGAGTTTCAAACTGCCCTGTTTTAACCCCGTAGTTAATAACTGATATGGAACAACAGGTAACATATGTTATGACTCTTTTCTACTCTTCTTCCAAATCTAGGGACTTCATACCCTCATACTCTCACAACATCTTTGTAATGAGGTCAAGAGATAATTATTCTCCATTTCACAAATAAGAAAACTGAGGCACAGAATGAATCCCTTAATCACTTTTTGATGAAGTTAGGTGCTTTGCTGGGTTAAGATCAGCCCTTCCCTGAGCCATACCACAGTTATGGAATTGGAAGATTTCCCAATCTCCCATCCCTGCAAGACTGCTGGTTAGTACTCAGGTGTTCCCTAGGTTCTGCCTCCACAGTTACAAGCTTCTTTGTTGTTTTTTTTCTCCTTAGTTCCCCGACCAGGGATCAAACCCAGGCCCCCTGCATTGGGAGCACAGAGTCTTAACCACTGGACCGTCAGGGAAGTCCCACAATTACACACTTCTTTGGATAGCAGGGTGTGTTGCCACAAGGTCAAAGACCATGTTCTCTCTTTCTCTTCTAATTACCACTCTCCTCAGTGCCTGGTGAAGACAGATTCCACCCCTTGGGCCCAGGAAAAAGAGAAGCACCTTGGTCGTTAGCCTGGGAGGTCAAGTAAGGCCAGGAGTCACACCAGCAAGAAGAGAGAGAGAGATCTAAGTAGGCAAGAATAGTTTCAATGGGAAAAAGGAGAGAGGAGTCACCATTAAGAAAATCAGCACACCCCTTTCAAAAGGCTTCCAGCTGGGGAGTACTTGGAAGAGCCGGACAGCGAAGGCAGAAGGCCAGATCCTGCCTGCTGTGCCCTCCCATGAGTCACTTCCTCAAGGCACCCAGGCTCTTCAGGGCCTCCTGGGCCTGCGTCAGCTGCTGCTGTAGCCTCTGGCGGGTGCTCTCATTGGAGGCCCGCTTGAGGAGGCCCTGCATTTCTTCCATCACTGCCCGGTAGCCAGGGGTGTTGTGGAAGAGCCGCACTGCGCGGTCCCCACAGGAGGCCAGAAGCCGGCCAGTGACGTCAAAGGACAAGTCACTGATACACTCCCCATGGACCTGCTCAAAGCACTCCTCCTTCTCACCCCGCCGGCTGTTATAGAGATGAATGCTGCTGCCACTGGCCAAAGCCAAAACCTGGGCGTCAGGCGAGAGTGCCAGGCGGCACGGCATGGTGCTTGCTTCTTCAAAACGGCCTGTCCTCAGCAAGTAGGGGTCCTGCTGCTTCTTGTATTCCACATCTGTGTCCCACAGTTTCCACGTACCATCCTTGGAGACAGAGGCCATCCTGCAGCAGGGAAAGTCACGGCTCTAGCCCCAACACACCCTGGAGGGGAGGGCACTGGGACAGTGCTAGGGACGCCATCTAGGAAGCCAACTCCACTGCTATGTCTACTTCCTGCTGCGGGCCAGGCACCCTCCCCCCCCAACTTCAGAGCTACTGCAGAGAATGGCAGAAGGATCCTGGACGCCAAGAGGGGCTGCAAGTCACGTGTAAGAAATCAGAGAGGAGTCACTCACCTCCGGGAGTCATTGGAGAAAGCAAAGAAGTGGACGGCTGCAGAGTGGCCCTTCAGTTCAAAGGCTCGCACAACCTCCTGGAAGTCCCCTTTTTTCCCAAAGCAGACTTCCCAAACTTTTACATCTGGGGTGAAGCCACATGAGGCCACAAACCTGCCATACAACCCAGGTTGCATTAAAACTTAATTTTAAGGGCATCTTTCTCTGCAAATCCGCCAAAACTTTTTCCTGAGAAAGTTAATTAATCTCGTGCCTAAAACGCTACCTTTGAAAACTGCTTTTATACATGACCTCAGTCCATCCTCACAGCCAGGCTGTAAGATACTTAGTACCCCCACCCCAACCTCTTAAAAACTATGGATGGAGAAATAGAGACTAAGGACTTGAATCTAGGTGTCCTGATTCCACACTGCCTGCCCCTTCTGCTCTCTGAAGCTGGCTCTCTGCTCTGTCCCCAGCCCCCCAGCCCCAACCTCTGCCCATGCCCGAGGCCAAAGTCCCTCCTTCCTCACCTGCTACAAGGGGATATAGCAGCAAATGTATTGTGCATCTGGTTGGTGTTGATGGTGGACAGCACCTGACCTTTCAGATTCCAGATGATGATAGTTGTGTCACTGGAAGCAGTCATGATGAACTTCCCTGAAGGGCGAGAGGAGTGCCATGGGCTGAGGTCCATGACCTGATCGACTGACTTATGAAGGCATCTGCTGCCCAGTGTAATGTATCCACGCTTCCCTCCCAAGCCAAGGGTCACCACAGATAAGGATTTGGCTGAAGACTGTGGCTATTACCTGCCTCCCCCAGGGGACTTGCTGTGGCTCCCAGGACTCCAGGGGAGCCCAGAGCCAGGGCCCTTTTTGTCACACTGGGGCTAAGCGTAACTCTCAGGCTGCATTCGCTCACTCAGTAAGTAAAACTGGGTCCATTCCCTCTTGCCTTGGGCAAGCTCCATCCTCTGAGTGCCTCACCTGTGTCAGCAATGCCAATGTTGACGATGGCTGCCTTGTGCTTTTTAGGAAAGTCCTCTGGGGTGGCCGTGAAAGTATAGCCCCCATCCTCTCGCTTGGTCATCTTGAAGACACGGAGGGTATCTCCGTTAGCCAGCCAGACGATGAATGCTCTAGAGACAGGGAGCAGACAAGTCTCTCACTCCTTTAGGCACGGAGACCTGTGTGTGCCAGGTCCTATGCTAGGCAGGCTCTGAGGAAAATCAAGATCTCCCTTCAGGACTTATAGTCCAGCCTCACAACTTAAACCCTTAATTCAAAATCTCTTAAAACTCCTTACAAGGTAAGCCTCTCATAGCTCTGGCTCCTTTAGCTTCTCTCTAGGGTTTAGAAAACCATTAGAGCTTCCAAGACTACTCTGGAAGTCAGGCTTTGGTACTTCCCAAGGAGGAAGAGATCTTCCTCTCTCTGCTTCCTTGCTATGTAGCTCCGTAGGCCTCCAAGGAGCCTCAGGCGGTGTTCAAGCTGTCTGGATGTTCCCTTTCTGCCACCTCAAGGGAGACCCTGGGTCCCCCCTCACTACCCTAAACAAGGTATGGGAAGGACATAAGCTTGGGTCAGTGCTTCTGCAGGCAAACCTGGGGATCCCTCCTGTCCCACCTGCAGTCAGGGCTGAAGCGCACCAGGATGGCATGGTCCAGCTCCACATTTGCTCTCATGCTGCGGTGCTCCCGCTGCAGGAAGTCCTTGGTGCTCCAGATGCGGACAGTACGGTCATCTGCACAGGTGGCCAGGTACTTGCCATTGCTGCTAAAGTCCATGCAAGATATGTTCCCACTGTGGCTCTAGGGGAAGGGTTGCAGCAAGTATGAACAGGAACCCCTTGGGCAAATGGGGAAACCCATGCAGCCATGATTCTGGAGCCCTGTTGCTTAGATTAACAGCAAGCTGCTGATGGGATGTGATGAGAAGGGATAGGATGGGGCATCCCCACTGATTTCGGTCAGAGGCAGAGGGGTCTGTAACATGCACAGAATACTACAAAGGAAAAGTCTACGGGGGTGTGAGTCTCTGTATACATGTCCTGTGCATGGGCACCATGTACCTTCAGTGTTGCAGCCAGGAGGCGGTGGGTGAAGTTGTGTTGCTGAGGCTTTTCCTTGTGAACCCGCTGATGTTGTTTCTGCTTCTTGGATCTCAAGGACTTGTCCGGTGGAAGTCCATTTGCTCTTTGGCCTATAAGGAAGGCCCATGTCATTCGTCCATTCACTCACTCAATAAGCACTTACTGACCACCTATGATTGGCACTGAATAGAGGCACAAGAGATGACCAGATATGGCCCCTGTCCTCAAGAAGAGAGGGATATGGGAAAAAAACAGAGGCTTTGTGGAATCAGACCTGGGTTTGCATTGCATCTCTACCACTGAGTGACCCTGAGGAGGCTGCTCGCTGTTAGTGTATATAACATAACCATAGAGCACCTCGTTGCACATCAGAAAAGGCGCCCTCTCAGGGCAGGCACAGCTCAGCAAGTACACAGAATGGCCAGTGGAATGCAGATTCTTGGCCAGACATCTCTAAGTGGGGGATAATGTGCACACCGGAATCTAGTGACCCTGATCTCAGGTAATTGCCCTGGGCCTTGGTTTTCTAAAGAGAAGTTGAGAATTGGGTGAGTAATATATACAAAATGACAAGCACAGTACCCAACACAAGCATTAAAGGGCTCAAAGGAATCCCAGAGAGAACCCAGAGGTGAGAGGTAGTTGACGTGAGTTGAGTACATCCCGTGTGCTGGAAATGGTGCCAGTCATTTTTGTATCAAATAGCTAACTTAATTGAAAATCAGGCCAGGAGCAAAGCGGGCATATGTTAGATCGCTACAGATGCTCCTCAATTCCTACAGGAAGAAAGCTCCGAGGCCACATACAAAGACAAATCTGCCTGCCCTCCGCTTGCCTCTCCAGCCTTGTCTAACAAGCCCTCCCCTCTCCCCTCCCACTACAGTCAAACCAAACGCTGTTCCAGGCCTCCTTGGCTTCACGCATGTTGCCATTGCCAGGAATATTCGCCCTCTCTTGGCCTCCTGGCAAACTCTTACACGTCTATCCTTCAAGACCCCACGTCAAGTGTTCCCTACTTGACACCCCCCCCCCCCGCCCACCGACAAAAGCAGGGCTGACCACTCCCACCTTTGGGTTTCCTGTGTCTAGTACTGACCTTCCTATGAAACGTACTACACTATATTTTTCCCTTACAGTTTCACCTGTTCTTTTTTACCCAACACTGGACTCCCTAAAGGAAAAGACCCCGAAGCCTACAGGAGGTGGCAGGTACTCAATAAATGCTGCATGTCGGGGAACCAGAGCGTTCACAAATGAATGTCCGTCCCCTCCTCCCCGTTTTCAGAAAATAACGAACAAGGAGCGCGCTGGAGAGTTTCCTAGCGTCCCCGCAGCAGCCCCGGGGAGAAGCTCAGGCTCCGAGGGCAGGCGGCTTAGCCTCGGCCACGGAGAGCTCGGTAGCGCGGGGCCTAGGTTCTAACAGGTCGTCCCAAAGTGAAACTGATGTCCCAAGAGGAGAAACTGAGGCCGGAGGGAGGGCGGGATCTCTGGCACCCCCGCAGGCCCAAACGGCCGGTCGGACCCCGGGGAGGCCGGGAGCGACAGGTCCGGTGGGTCGCCCCCACGCGCCCCCGCCCCACTAACCTGCCGACCGGCCGCACGTCTCCTGCTCCGCGCGCAGCCACCCCCGCGCTACCGCCGCCGTCGCTATCAGGGCCAGCAGCCCGAGCAACAGCGACAGCCCCATCAACTCCGGCATCTGCAGCAGCTCCATGTCGGCACAGTCGCTGCCACCTCAGCCTCTGGCCTCGCGAGGGCCTGCACGTCTCCGCAGGGCGGTGCACGCACGTGGGGCGGGGCCTGGCCGTTAGTGCCTCCCGAGGGGCGCGGCCTGGTCTTTGGCCCGTCTCGGGGGCGGGGCCTGTTGGTGGAGCGTCCCGAGGGGCGGGGCCTGACCGTCGGGCATCCGGAAGGACGCGGCCTGGCTATTTAAGTTCGTCTGGCCATTGAGGCTGTGTGGCCTCACAGGGTAGGGGACAGGTGATGCAGACTCTGCTCAGGCCTCCCCTTGAAGAATTTACTGCTAATCGTTATTAAAGGCGTTATTCCAGTCGTCATCACATTGGATCCTTTCAAGGAGCCATGGGACCTATTATTACTCCCATTCAACAGGTGGGAAAGTCTTCTTAGTATCAGGGGAAATTCAGATGGGCTTTTACTGTTAATGGAGAAGGGAAAGGGTATTTCTGGAATTAGGAGGTGGGACAGCCTCATCCTCCTGAGCAGGAGAATGCTGTGTGGAGGCAGGGCATGAGCAAAATAAAAAGTAGCAGGTAAGGGAGTTCCCTGGCATCCCAGTGGTTAGGACTCCACGCTTCCATTGCAGGGGGCACAGGTTCGATCCCTGGTCGGAGAACTAAGAGTCCGCAAGCCTCGCGGCATGGGCCAAAAAAAAAAAAAAATAGCAGGTAAGATTGGAAAGCTCTGGAGGGCCTTGAGTGCCAGCTCAATCCAGCAAACAGAGAGTAGATTCTGGTGGTTATTTCAGGGTGAGATAGTGCAAAATCGGGGTCTTGGAGATTCTTTGGATGGACTAGTGTGTGCCAAGACCAAAGACAGAAGGAAAACCAAGAGGTGGTTGCAAGGGTTCAAGAGGGAGGTGATAAGAGCCTGGACTCGGGGTGGCCTGGGGATAGAAAGGAAGCTGAAAAGGTGATTTTAAACAAGACACTTTTAATTTTGAAATAATTATAGATTCACAGGTAGTTGGGAAAAAAAATGAAGAGGAAGGTTCCATGTATCCTTTACCCAGGTTCCCCCAATGGTAACATCTTGCATAACTATAGTGCAATATCAAAACCAGGAAATTGGCATTAATACAATCTACAGAGTTTATTCACCAAAAAAAGAGATATTCTGAAAGACTAGTGATAGAATTTGGAACAGACTAGCTGGAGAGGGAATATTCCCAGAACAAGCATGCTCCGTGGGCCTCCCAGGCCCACACCCCAGAGCCAGTCGAAATGCCAGGGTCAGGGATGCCAGATTCAAACGTTTCCATGGCCACCAGGGAGCCCTTCCTGGCAGTGCAGGTCCTCTGGCCTTTAGAAGGATCCTATGAGGACAGAGGTTGCTGCAGAGACTAGATGACAGACGGACTCACGCACAACCTCGGGTGAGGAGACAGATCCAGTCAGAGAGCAAGTGAAGTGGCCTCACTTCCTTCCCTTTTGTCCTTGGTGAGGGGAGAAGGGGAGACTGGCATTGAGTCAGCTGTGGGCAGTGGGGTGGAGAGGGCTAGGAGGGGGTGTCCAGAGCATTCTGGGGCTTTTCCTCCTTAATTTGCTATTTAGAACCGAAGGCCCAGCCATGAACCACTTTCTCCTAGAGACAAAGGGGTACGTTTCAGAATTTCATTCACCAAGCATTTTGCAGGTGACATTTACTGATCCAGGAGCTTTGCATTTCATTTAATCTTCTCACGTTCCCACCCCACAGATTAGGGGACTGATGCTCTAGGAGATGCTCATTAAGTGATTTTCCAGAGGTGACACAGATAAAGAGTGAACCTGGGAACATGTGCAGGTCTGTGACTCCAGTCTATCGATGTGGGGGACAAGCAAGAGTAGGGCTACGGCTCAGCTGAGACTACCAGATTCTTTTACATTGTAAGTTCAGTTGATCTTTATAGTGGTCTTTAAGACAAGTGAGGCCATGAAATAACTTTAACCAAACCAAAAAAAACCACACAACTAGGCTCAGGTCAAGTAACTTACCCAAGGTCAACAAGGAAGCCAGGGATAGAACCAGAGTCAAACTGGGGTCTGCTACACTCCAAGATCCTTATCCTTCCCACCTTGCCACTGGGCTGTGGTAAGGGCCTTGCTCTTACCCTCAAGTTCCTACAGCCCAGCTGGAATCCAAGGCTAACACTCTGAAGGACGTCAGTAATGACAGAAGAGGGGAAAACAGGGCAGGTCAGGGAGGGAGATCTGCCGATGGATTTTGAGGGGCAGTGAGATTCAGCTGTACCTTCCGGGGTGGGCATTTAGACAGGGGAGACAGAGGGTAAAAGGGAATTCTAGGAGGGAAAGGAAAGCATGAGCAAAGGTGTGGCTGGAGGGATAGCAGGGCTCAGTCGCAAAGCACCTTGACCATCTGCTAGAAACCTGGCCTCATCGGAGGCAAGCAAGAGCCAGAGAAGCAATGGAAGCACAACTTCAATTTGCAATTGAAGATTCACCTTGCATTGATTGGAGCCTCTCTACCTCTGGCCTCTGTGTTAGGTAAAACGATGCATTTCCTCATTGTTTAAGTAGCAGTTCTCAAAGTGTGAGCCCTGAACCAGCATCACTAAAAATGCAAATTCTTAGACTTCATCCCATATCTGCCACGTCAGACATTCTGGAGGTGGAGGCCTGGCAATCTGTATTTTAACAAGCTTACTAAGTGATTCTGATGTACGCTAAAGTGTAAGAACCGATGCTTTAAACTAACTTGAGCCCCAGATGTAGGTTATTTGCAGCTCAAAGCCTCCATTACAGTGGTTCTTAACCTTGAACGCATATTGGAATCACCTTTAAAAATGCTTATGTCTAATTCCCACAGACAGGGATTCTGATTTAATTGGCCTAGACTAGACCTGCTCAAGAAGATTTTTAAAAGGCCCAACTTATTCAAATGTACTTTTAAGTTTGAGTTGTAGCTGTAAGGGATACGAGAGGCTAATGTAAGAGTCTACATAAAAGTGAAATTCTGGACTTCCCTGGTGGCATGGTGGTTAAGAATCCACCTGCCATTGTAGGGGACACAGGTTCGAGCCCTAGTCTGGGAAGATCCCACATGCCGCAGAGCAACTAAGCCCATGTGCTACAATTACTGAGCCCGCATGCCACAACTACTGAAGCCCGTGCACCTAGAGCCTGTGCTCCGCAACAAGAGAAGCCACCAGAATGAGAAGCCCGCACACCACAACGAAGAGTATCCCCCCACTCACCACAACTAGAGAAAGCCTGTGCGCAGCAATGAAGACCCAATGCAACCAAAAAAACAAACAAAAAAACAAAAACAAAAAACAGAAAAACAGAACCAAAAAAAGTGATATTCTGTCAGGTGGCCATGTGTATGGATGCTTATGAGGTCAACTTGAGACAAGAGGGAAGGGAGCAGGGCACAACCATTAAAAGGATGACATAGCCATTGAGGATACAACAAAAACTGCTTAGAACCAACTAGACCCAAGATGGCGGAAGATTTAACTTGCAGTAGACCTTGAGCCTCACTATATGCTCATTTTAACACGTTAGCATATACTAAATGACACACTCCCAGGCACCGTGACAGTTCCAAGGCCAAGCATAAAAGGCCAAACAGTGGGCAGTGGTCCAATTCCTGGAAATCTCTGCCCCTTTCCCAAAATAGTTGGAATAAACCGCCCACTCGTTAGTCTATAAAGTTACCCAGCCC